>NW_026962421.1:0-52935 GCF_032445375.1 Bacillus rossius redtenbacheri | reverse complement strand
CCGAATTACCTGCCTAATTGCATGTCTAATTGCCTGCCTAATGAACTGCCTAATTAACTGCCTTATTGCCTTGCTAATTAACTGCCTAATTGCCTGCCTAATTGCCTGCCTAATTAACAGCCTAATTGCCTGCCTAATTTAGTGCCTAATTAACTGCCTAATTGCCTTCCTAATTGCCTGCCTAATTGCCTGCCTAATTGCCTGCCTAATTAGCTGCCTAATTGCCTGCCTTATTGCCTGCCTAATTGCCTACCTAATTGCCTGCCTAATTGCCTGCCTGCCTAATTGCCTGTCTATTTGCCTGCCTGTCTAAATGCCTGCCCTATTGTCTGCTTAATTGCCTGCCTAATAAACTGCCTAATTGCCTTCCTAATAAACTGCCTAATTGCCTGCTTAATTGCTTGCCTTATTGCCTGCCTAATTGCCTGCCTAATTGCCTGCCTAATTGCCCGCATAATAACCTCCTTAATTACCTGCTTAATTAACTGCCTTATTGCCTGCCTAATTGCCTATCTAATTGCCTGCCTAATTGTATGCATTATTAACTGCCTAATTAGCTGCTTAATTTACTGCCTAATTGCCTGCCTAATTAAGTGCCTAATTAACTGCTAATTGCCTGCTTAATTGCTTGCCTAATAAACTGCCTAATTGCCCGCTTAATTGACTGCCTAATTAACTGCCTTATTGCCTGTCTAATTGCCTGACTTATGGTATGCCTAATTAACTGCCTAATTGCCTGCCTAATTAACTGCCCAATTGCCTGCCTTATTAACTGCCTAATTGCCTGCCTAATTAACTGCCTTATTGCCTGCCTAATTGCCTGCCTTATTGCTTACCTAATTAACTGCCCAATTGGCTGCCTTATTGCCTGCCTAATTGCCTGCCTAATTGCCTGCTTAATAAACTGCCTAATTGCCTACCTAATTTCCTGCCTAATTAAGTGCCTAATTAACTGCCTAATTGTCTATCTAATTGCCTGCTTAATTGTATGCCTTATTAACTGCCTAATTGTCTGCCTAATTAACTGCCTAATTGCCTGCCTAATTACTGCCTAATTGCCTGCCTAATTGACTGCCTAATTGCCTGCCTAATTATCTGCGTAATAAACTGCCTAATGCCTGCCTAATTAACTGCCTAATTGATTGCCTAATTGTTTGCCTGTCTAATAGCCTGCCTAATTGCTAGCCTAAGTTCCTGCCTCATTAACTGCCTATTTGCCTGCCTAATAAACTGCCTAATTGCCTACCTAATTTCCTGCCTAATTAAGTGCCTAATTAACTGCCTAATTGTCTATCTAATGGCCTGCTTAATTGTATGCCCTATTAACTGCCTAATTGTCTGCCTAATTAACTGCCTAATTGCCTGCCTAATTAAGTGTCTAATTAAATGCCTAATTGCCAGCTTAATTGCCTGCCTAATTAACTGCCTAATTGTTAGCTTAATTGCCTGCCTAATAAAATGCCTATTTACCTGCGTAATTATCTGCCTAATAAACTGCCTAATTGCCTGCCTTATTGCCTGCCAAAATAAATGCCTAATTGCCAAGCCTAATTTTCTGCAAAATTACTTGCTTAATTAACTACCTAATTGCCCGCTAAATTGCCTGCCTAATTGCCTGCCTAATTAACTGCCTAAATGCCTGCCTAATAAACTGCCTAATTGCCTGCCTAATTAACTGCTTAATTGCCTTCCTAATTAACTGCCTAATTGCCTGCCTAATTAACTGCCTAATTGCCTGCCTGATTGTTTGCCTGTCTAATAGTCTGCGTAATTGCCTGCCTAAAAGCCTGCCTAATTAACTGCCTCTTTGCCTGCCTAATTAACTGCCTAATTAACTGCCTAATTGCCTGCCTAATTAACTGCCTAATTGCAAACCTAATAAAGTGCCTAATTAACTGCCTAATTTCCTGCCTAATTTCCTGCCTAATTTCCTGCCTAATTAACTGCCTAATTGCCTACCTAATTGTCTGCCTGTCTAATATCCTGCCTAATTGCCTGCCTAAGTGCCTGCCTAATTAACCGCCTAATTGCCTGCCTAATTAACTGCCTTATTGCCTGCCTAATAACTGCCTTATTGCCTGCCTAATTAACTGCATGATTGCCTGCCTAGTTAACTGTCTAATTGCCTGCCTAATTGCCTGCCCAATTAACTGCCTAATTGCCTGCCTAATTACTGCCTTATTGCCTGCCTAATTGCCTGCCTGATTGTATGCCTAATTAACTGCCTAATTGCCTGCCTAAATAACTGCCTAATTGCCTGTCTAATTAACTGACTAAATAACTGCCTAATTGCCTCCCTAATTAACTGTCAAATGGCTTGCCTAATTGCCTGCCTGCTTTATTGCCTGCCTGCCTAATTGCCTGCCTAATTGCCTACCTGCCTAATTGCCTGCCTAATTGCCTGCCTAATTGCCTGCCTAATTGCCTGCCTGTCTAAATGCCTGCCTTATTGCCAGCCTAATTGCCTGCCTTATAAACTGCCTAATTGCCTTCCTAATAACTGCCTAATTGCCTGTATAATTGCCTGCCTAATTGCCTGCCTAATTGTCTGCCTTATTAAGTGCCTAATTAACTGCCTAATTGCCTGCTGAAATAAGTGCATAATTAACTGCCTAATTGCCTGCCTAAATATCGGCCTAATTGCCTGCCTGCCTAATTGCCTGTCTAATTGCATGCCTAATTGCCTGCCTAATTGCTGCCTAATTGCCTGCCTAATTGCCGGCCTAATTGCCGGCCTAATTGCTTGCCTAATTGCTTGTCTTATTGCCTGCCTAATTAACTGCCTAATTGCCCGCTTAAATTGCCTGCCTAATTAACTGCCTTCTGCCTGTCTAATTGCCTGCCTAATTGTATGCCTAATTAACTGCCAAATTGCCTGCCTAATTAACTGCCTCATTGCCTGCCTTATTAACTGCCTAATTAACTGCCTAATTGCCTGCCTAATTGCCTGCCTAATTAACTGCCTAATTGCCTGCCAAATTGCCTGCCTTATTGCCTGCCTGCCTAATTGCCTGCCTATTTGCCTGCCTGTCTAAATGCCTACGCTATTGTCTGCCTAATTGTCTGCCTAATAAACTGCCTAATTGCCTTCCTAATAAACTGCTTAATTGCCTGCCTAATTGCTTGCCTTTTTGCCTGCCTAATTGCCTGCCTAATAAGTGCCTAATTAACTGCCTAATTGCCTGCTTAATTGCTTGCTTAATTAACTGCCTAATTGTCCGCTTAATTGCCTGCCTAATTAACTGCCTTATTGCCTGTCTAATTTCCTGCCTAATTGTATGCCTAATTAACTGCCTAATTGCCTGCCTAATTAACTGCCTAATTGCCTGCCTTATTAACTGCCTAATTAACTGCCTAATTGCCTGCCTAATTGCCTGCCTGCCTAATAACCTGCCTGCTTATTGCCTGCCTAATTGCTTGCCTGCCTAATTGCCTGCCTAATTGCCTGCCTGCCTAATTGCCTGCCTGTCTTAATTCCAGCCTTATTGCCAGCCAAATTGCCTGCCTAATAAACTGCCTAATTGCCTTCCTAAAAACTGCCTATTTGCCTGCCTAATAAAGTGCATAATTAACTGCCTAATTGCCAGCTTAATTGCCAGCCTAATTAACTGCCTAATTGTTAGCTAATTGCCTGCCTAATTAACTGCCTTTCTGCCTGCCTAACTGCCTATCTAATTGCCTTCCTTATTGTATGCCTTATTAACTACCTAATTACCTGCCTAATTAACTGCCTAATTAAGTGCCTATATGCAAACCTAATTAAGTGCCTAATTAACTGCGAATTTTCCTGCCTAATTGCCTGCCTTATTACCTGCCTTATTGCCTGCCTAATTAACTGTCTAATTAACTGCCTAAATGCCTGCCTAATTAACTGCCTAATTGCCTGCCTAATATCCTGCCTAATTAACTGCCTAATTAACTGCCTAATAAACTGCCTAATTGCCTGCCTAATTAACTGCCTAATTAACTGCCTAATTGCCTGCCTAATTGCCTGCCTAATTGTTTGCCTGTCTAATAGTCTGCCTAATTGCCTGCCTAAGTGCCTGACTCATTGCCTGCCTAAATAACTGCCTAATTGCCTGCCCAATTAACTGCCTAATTGCCTGCCTAATTAACTGCCTAACTGCCTGCCTAATTAACTGCCTAATTTCCTGCCTAATTATCTGCCTAATTGCCTGCCTAATTAACTGCTATATGCAAACCTAATTAAGTGCCTAATTAACTGCCAAATTTCCTGCCTAATTGCCTGCCTAATTACCTGCCTTATTGCTTGCCTAATTAACTGCCTAATTGCCTGCCTAATAACTGCCTAATTGCCTGCCTAATTAAATGCCTAATTGCCTGCCTTATTAACTGCCTAATTGCCTGCCTAATTAACTGCCTATATGCAAACCTAATTAAGTGCATAATTAACTGCCAAATTTCCTGTCTAATAGTCTGCCTAATTGCCTGCCTAAGTGCCTGCCTAATTAACTGCCTAATTGCCTGCCTAATAAACTGCCTAATTACCTGCGTAATTATCTGCCTAATAAACTGCCTAATTACCTGCCTAATTGCCTGCTTAATTGCCTGCCTAAATAAATGCCTAATTGCCTGCCTAATTTACTGCCTAATTAACTGCCTAATAGTCTATGTAATTGCCTGCCTAATAATATGCCTTATTAACTGCCTAATTGCCTGCCTTATTGCCTGCCTAATTGCCTGCCTAATTACCTGCCTAATTACCTGCCTAATTGCCTGCCTAATTGCCTGCCTAATTGCCTGCCTAATGAACTGCCTAATTAACTGCCTTATTGCCTTGCTAATTAACTGCCTAAATGCCTGCCTAATTGCCTGCCTAATTAACAGCCTAATTGCCTGCCTAATTTAGTGCCTAATTAACTGTCTAATTGCCTGCCCAATTGACTGCCTAATTGTTTGCCTGTCTAATAGCCTGCCTTAAAGCCTGCCTAAGTGCCTGCCTAATTAACTGCCTAATTGCCTGCCTAATAAACTACCTAATTGTCTGCCTAATTTCCTGCCTAATTAGGTGCATAATTAAATGACTAATTGTCTATCTTATTGCCTGCCTAATTGTATGCCTTATTATCTGCCTTATTGCCTGCCTAATTAACTGCCTAATTGCCTGCCTAATAAAGTAACTAATTAACTGCCTAATTGCCAGCTTAATTGCCTGCCTAATTAACTGCCTAATTGTTAGCTTTATTGCCTACCTAATTAACTGCCTTACTGTCTGCCTAATTTCCTATCTAATTGCCTCCCTTATTGTAAGCCAAATTATCTACCTAATTGCCTGCCTAATTAACTGCCTAATTGCCTGCCTAATAAAGTGCCTAATTAACTGCCTAATTGCCTGCCTAATTGTATGCTTAATTAACTGCCAGATTGCCTGCATATTAACTGCATAATTGCCTGCCTAATTGCCTGCCTAATTAACTGCCCTATTGCCTGCCTTATTGCCTGCCTAATTGCCTGCCTAATTGTCTGCCTATTTGCCTGCCTGTCTAAATGCCTGCCTTATTGTCTGCCTAATTGCCTGCCTAATAAACTGCCTAATTACCTTCCTAATTAACTGCCTAACTGCCTGCCTAATTGCTTGCCTTTTTGCCTGCATAATTGCCTGCCTAATTGCCTGCCTAATTGCCCGCCTAATTACCTCCTTAATTACCTGCCTAATTAACTGCCTTATTGCCTGCCTAATTGCCTATCTAATTGCCTGCCTAATTAAGCCTTATTGCCTGTCTAATTGCCTGCCTAATTGTATGCCTAATTAACTGCCCAATAGCCTGCCTAATTAGTGCCTAATTAACTGCCTAATTGCCTGCCTAATTAACTGCCTAATTGCCCGCTTAATTGCCTGCCTAACTGCCTCCCTAATTAACTGCCTAATTAACTGCCTAATTGCCTGCCTAATTAACAGCCTAAATGCCTGCCTAATTAACTGCCTAATTGCCTGCCTAATTAACTGCCTAATTGCCTGCCTAATTGTCTGCCTGTCTAATTTCCTGCCTTATTGCCTGCCTAAGTGCCTGCCTAATTACCTGCCTAATTAACTGCCTAATTGCCTGCCTAATTAACTGCATGTTTGCCTGCCTAATTAACTGTCTAATTGCCTGCCTAATTGCCTGCCCAATTAACTGCCTAATTGCCTGCCTAATTAACTGCCTTATTGCCTGCCTAATTGCCTATCTAATTGCCTACCTTATTGTATGCCTAATTAACTGCCTAATTGCCTGCCTAATTAAGTGCTTAATAAACTGCCTAATTGCCTGCCTAATTAACTGCCTTATTGCCTGCCTAATTGCCTGTCTAATTAACTGCCTATTGCCTGCCTAATTGCCTATCTAAATGCCTGCCTAATTGTATGCCTAATTATCTGCCTAATTGCCTGCCTAATCACCTATTTAATTGCTTGCCTAATTAACTGCCTAATTGCCCGCTTAATTGCCTGCCTAATTAACTACTTAATTAACTGCCTTATTGCCTGCCTAATTGCCTGCCTGATTGTATGCCTAATAAACTGCCTAATTGCCTGCCTAAATAACTGCCTAATTGCCTGCCTAATTAACTGCATAATTGCCTGCCTAATAAAGTGCATAATTAACTGCCTAATTGCCAGCTTAATTGCCTGCCTAATTAACTGCCTAATTGTTAGCTTAATTGCCTTCCTAATTGCCTGCCTAATAAACTCCCTAATTGCCTGCGTAATAATCTGCCTAATAAACTGCTTAATTTCCTGCCTAATTGCCTGCCTAATTGCCTGCCTAAATAACTGCCTAATTGCCTGCCTAAATTAACTGCCTAATTGACTGCCTAATTGTCTGCCTAATTAACTGCCTAACTGCCTGCCTAACTAACTGTCTAATTGCAAACCTTATTAAGTGCCTAATTAACTGCATAATTTCCTACCTAATTACTTGCCTAAATGCCTCTCTGATTGCCTGCCAATTTGCCTGCCTAATGAACTGCCTAATTGCCTGCCTTATTAACTGCCTAATTGCCTGCTTAATTAACTGCATGATTGCCTGCCTAATTAACTGTCTAATTGCCTGCCTAATTAACTGCATGATTGCGTGCCTAATTAAATGCCTAATTACTTGCCTAATTACCTGTCTAATTGCCTGTCTAATTGCCTGCCAATTTGCCTGCCTAATGAACTGCTAATTGCCTGCCTTATTAACTGCCTAATTGCCTGCCTAATTAACTGCATTATTGCCTGCCTAATTAACTGTCTAATTGCCTGCCTAATTAACTGCATGATTGCCTGCCTAATTAACTGTATAATTGCCTGCCAAATTGCCTGCCCAATTAACTGCCTAATTGCCTGCCTAATTAACTTCTTTATTGCCTGCCTAATTGCCTATCTAATTGCCTACTTTATTGTATGCCTAATTAACTGCCTAATTGCCTGCCTAATTAAGTGCCTAACTAACTTCCTAACTGCCTACCTAATAACTGCCTACTTGCCTGCCTAATTGCCTGTCTAATTAACTGCCTATTGAGTGCCTAATTGCCTATCTAAATGCCTGCCTAATTGTATGCCTAATTAACGACCTAATTGCCTGCCTAATAAACTGCCTAATTACCTGCGTAATTATCTGCCTAATAAACTGCCTAATTGCCTGCCTTGTTGCCTGCCTAAATAAATGCCTAATTGCCAGGCCTAATTTCCTGCATAATTACTTGCTTAATTAACTACCTAATTGCCCGCTAAAATGCCTGCCTAATTGCCTGCCTAATTAACTGCCTAAATGCCTGCCTAATTAACTGCCTAATTGCCTGCCTAATTAACTGCCTAATTGCCTTCCTAATTAACTGCCTAATTACCTGCCTAATTAACTGCCTAATTGCCTGCCTGATTGTTTGCCTGTCTAATAGTCTGCGTAATTTCCTGTCTAAAAGCCTGCCTAATTAACTGCCTCTTTGCCTGCCTAATTAACTGCCTAATAGCCTGCCTAATTAACTGCCTAATTGCCTGCCTAATTAACTGCCTAATTGCAAACCTAATAAAGTGCCTAATTAACTGCCTAATTTCCTGCCCTAATTTCCTGCCTAATTAACTGCCTAATTGCCTGCCTAATTGTCTGCCTGTCTAATATCCTGCCTAATTGCCTGCCTAAGTGCCTGCCTAATTAACCGCCTAATTGCCTGCCTAATTAACTGCCTTATTGCCTGCCTAATCAACTGTATGTTTGCCTGCCTAATTAACTGTCTAATTGCCTGCCTAATTGCCTGCCCAATTAACTGCCTAATTGCCTGCCTAATTACTGCCTTATTGCCTGCCTAATTGCCTATCTAATTGCCTACTTTATTGTATGCCTAATTTACTGCCTAATTGCCTGCCTAATTAACTGCCTAATTGCCTGCCTAATTAACTGCCTTATTTCCTGCCTAATTGCCTGTCTAATAAACTGCCTATTGCCTGTCTAATTGCCTATCTAAATGACTGCCTAATTGTATGCCTAATTAACTGCCTAATTGACCGCTTAATTGCCTGCCTAATTGCCTGCTTAATTAACTGCCTTATTGCCTGCCTAATTGCCTGCCTGATTGAATGCCTAATTAACTGCCTAATTGCCTGCCTAAATAACTGCCTAGTTGCATGTCTAATTAACTGACTAAATAACTGCCTAATTGCCTCCCTAATTAACTGCCAAATAACCTGCCTAATTGCCTGCCTGCCTTATTGCCTGCCTGCCTAATTGCCTGCCTAATTGCCTGCCTAATTGCCTGCCTAATTGCCTGCCTGCATAATTGCCTGCCTAATTGCCTGCCTGTCTAAATGCCTGCCTTATTGCCAGCCTAATTGCCTGCCTTATAAACTGCCTAATTGCCTTCCTAAAAACTGCCTAATTGCCTGTATAATTGCCTGCCTAATTGCCTGTCTAATTGCCTGTCTAATTGCTGCCAAATTGCCTGCCTAATTGCTTGCCTAATTGTTTGCCTAATTGCCTGCCTAATTAACTGCCTATTTAATTGCCTAATAACCTGCCTAATTACATGCCTAATTGCCTGCCTAATTGCCTGCCTAATTGCCTGCCTAATTGTCTGCCTAATTAAGTGCCTAATTAACTGCCTAATTGCCTGCCTAATAAAGTGCCTAATTATCTGCCTAATTGCCTGCCTAATTATCTGCGTAATTGCCTGCCTAATTGTCTGCCTGTCTAGCTGCCTGCTAATTGCCTGCCTAAGTGCCTGCCTATATGCAAACCTAATCAAGTGCCTAATTAACTGCCTAATTTCCTGCCTAATTTCCTGCCTAATTATGCCTTATTGCCTGCCTAATTGACTGCCAAATTGCCTGCCTAATTATCTGCCTAATTTACTGCCTAATTGCCTGCCTAATTGCCTGCCTAATTGCCTGCCTAATTGCCTGCCTAATTGCCTGCATAATTACTTACCTAATTAACTGCCTAATTGACTACCTAATTGCCTGCCTAATTGCCTGCCTGCCTAATTGCCTGCCTAATTGCCTGCCTGTCTAAATGCCTGCCTTATTGCCAGCCTAATTGCCTGCCTTATAAACTGCCTAATTGCCTTCCTAAAAACTGCCTAATTGCCTGTATAATTGCCTGCCTAATTGCCTGTCTAATTGCCTGTCTAATTGCTGCCAAATTGCCTGCCTAATTGCCTGCTTAATTGTATGCCTTAATTAACTGCCTAATTGTCTGCCTAATTAACTGCCTAATTGCCTGCCTAATTAGGTGTCTAATTAACTGCCTAATTGCCAGCTTAATTGCCTGCCTAAATAACTGCCTAATTGTTAGCTTAATTGCCTGCCTAATTAACTGCCTATTTGATAGCTTAATTGCCTGCCTAATTGCCTGGCTTATTAACTGCCTTACTGCCTGCCTAATTGCCTGTCTAATTGCCTCCCTTATTGTATGCCTAATTAAGTACCTAATTGCCTGCCTAATTAAGTGCCTAATCAACTGCCTAATTGCCTGCCTTATTAACTGCCTAATTGCCTGCCTAATTGTTTGCCTGTCTAATAGTCTGCCTAATTGCCTGCCTAAGTGCCTGCCTAATTAACTGCCTAATTGCCTGCCTAATAAACTGCCTAATTACCTGCGTAATTATCTGCCTAATAAACTGCCTAATTGCCTGCCTTATTGCCTGCCTAAATAAATGCGTAATTGCCTGCCTTATTAACTGCCTAATTTACTGTTTAATTGCCTGCCTAATTTACTGCCTAATTGCCTGCCTAATTGACTGCCTAATTGCCTGCCTAATTTACTACCTAATTGCCTGCCTAATTGTCTGCCTGTCTAATTTCCTGCCTAATTGCCTGTCTAAGTGCCTGCCTAATTAACGGCCTAATTGCCTGCTTAATTGCCTGCCTAATTAACTGCCTAATTGCCAGTTTAATTGCCAGCCTAATTGTATGTTAATTAACTGCCTAATTGTCTGCTAATTAACTGCCTAATTGCCTGCTATTTACTGCCTAATTGCCTGCCTAATTAAGTGCCTTATTAACTGCCTAATTGCCTGCCTAAATAACTGCCTAATTGTCTGCCTAAAAAACTGCCTAATTGCCTGCCTAATTAAGTGCCTATTTAACTGCCTAATTGCCTGCCTAATTGTATGCCTAATTAACTGCCTAATTGCCTGCCTAATTAACTGCCTAATTGCCTGCCTTATTAACTGCCTAATTGCCTGCCTTATTGCCTGCCTAATTGCCTGCCTAATTACCTGCCTAATTGCCTGCCTAATTAACTGCCTAATTGCCTGCCTTATTAACTGCCTAATTGCCTGCCTTATTGCCTGTCTAATTGCCTGCCAATTTAACTGCCTAATGTACTGCCTAATTGTCTGCCTAATTAATTGCCAAATTTCCTGCCTAATTGCCTGCCTAATTAAGTGCATAATTAACTGCTTAATTGCCTGCCTAATTAAGTGCCTAATTAACTGCCTCATTGCCTGCCTAATTAACTGCCTAATTGACTGCCTCATTGCCTGCCTAATTAACTGCCTAATTGACTGCCTTATTGTTTGCTTGTCTAAAAGCCTGCCTAATTGCCTGCCTAATTAACTGCCTAATTGCCTGCCTAATAAACTGCCTAATTGCCTGCCTAATTTCCTGCCTAATTAAGTGCCTAATTAACTGCCTAATTGTCTATCTTATTGCCTGCCTAATTGTATGCCTTATCAACTGCCTAATTGCCTGCCTAATTAACTGCCAAATTGCCTGCCTAATAAAGTGCAATATTACCTGCCAATTTGCCTGCCTAATTAACTGCCTAATTGCCTGCCTAATTAACTGCCTAATTGCCTGCCTAATTAAGTGCCTAATTAACTGCCTGATTGCCTGCCTTAGTAACTGCCTAATTGCCTGCCTAATTGTTTGCCTGTCTAATAGTCTGCCTAATTGCCTGCCTAAGTGCCTGCCTAATTAACTGCCTAATTGCCTGCCTAATAAACTGCCTAATTACCTGCGTAATTATCTGCCTAATAAACTGCCTAAATAACTGCCTAATTGCCTGCCTAATTAACTGCCTATATGCAAACCTAATCAAGTGCCTAATTAACTGCCTAATTTCCTGCCTAATTTCCTGCCTAATTAATGCCTTATTGCCTGCCTAATTGACTGCCAAATTGCCTGCCTAATTATCTGCCTAATTTACTGCCTAATTGCCTGCCTAATTGCCTGCCTAATTGCCTGCCTAATTGCCTGCCTAATTGCCTGCATAATTACTTACCTAATTAACTGCCTAAATACCCGCTAAATTGCCTGCCTAATTGCCTCCCTAATTAACTGCCTAATTGCCTGCCTAATTATTTGCCTTATTGCCTGCCTATTTAACTGCCTAAATGCCTGGCTAATTATCTGCCTAATTGCCTGCCTAATTAACTGCCTAATTGCCTGCCTAATAAACTGCCTAATTGCAAACCTAATAAAGTGCCTAATTAACTGCCTAATTTCCTGCCTAATTTCCTGATTAATTAACTGCCTAATTGCCTGCCTAATTGTCTGCCTGTCTAATATCCTGCCTAATTGCCTGCTCAAGTGCCTGCCTAATTAACCGCCTAATTGCCTGCCTAATTAACTGCCTTATTGCCTGCCTAATTAACTGCATGATTGCCTGCCTAATTAACTGTCTAATTGCCTGCCTAATTGCCTGCCTAATTGCCTGCCCAATTAACTGCCTTATTGCCTGCCTAATTGCCTATCTAATTGCCTACCTTATTGTATGCCTAATTAACTGCCTAATTGCCTGCCTAATTAAGTGCCTTATTAACTGCCTAATTGCCTGCCTAATTAACTGCCTTATTTCCTGCCTAATTGCCTGTCTAATTAACTGCCTATTGCCTGCCTAATTGCCTATCTTAATGACTGCCTAATTGTATGCCTAATTAACTGCCTAATTGACCGCTTAATTGCCTGCCTAATTGCCTGCTTAATTAACTGCCTTATTGCCTGCCTAATTGCCTGCCTGATTGTTTGCCTGTCTAATAGTCTGCGTAATTGCCTGCCTAAAAGCCTGCCTAATTAACTGCCTCTTTGCCTGCCTAATTAAGTGCCTAATAGCCTGCCTAATTAACTGCCTAATTGCCTGCCTAATTAACTGCCTAATTGCAAACCTAATAAAGTGCCTAATTAACTGCCTAAATTCCTGCCTAATTTCCTGCTTAATTAACTGCCTAATTGCCTGCCTAATTGTCTGCCTGTCTAATATCCTGCCTAATTGCCTGCTCAAGTGCCTGCCTAATTAACCGCCTAATTGCCTGCCTAATTAACTGCCTTATTGCCTGCCTAATTAACTGCATGATTGCCTGCCTAATTAACTGTCTAATTGCCTGCCTAATTGCCTGCCTAATTGCCTGCCCAATTAACTGCCTTATTGCCTGCCTAATTGCCTATCTAATTGCCTACCTTATTGTATGCCTAATTAACTGCCTAATTGCCTGCCTAATTAAGTGCCTAATTAACTGCCTAATTGCCTGCCTAATTAACTGCCTTATTGCCTGCCTAATTGCCTGTCTAATTAACTGCCTATTGCCTGCCTAATTGCCTATCTAAATGACTGCCTAATTGTATGCCTAATTAACTTGCTTATTAACCGCTTAATTGCCTGCCTAATTGCCTGCTAAATTAACTGCCTTATTGCCTGCCTAATTGCCTGCCTGATTGTATGCCTAATTAACTGCCTAATTGCCTGCCTAAATAACTGCCTAATTGCCTGTATAATTAACTGACTAATTAACTGCCTAATTGCCTGCCTAATTAACTGCCAAATGGCCTGCCTAATTGCCTGCCTGCCTTATTGCCTGCCTGCCTTATTTCCTGCCTAATTGCCTGCCTAATTGCCTGCCTAATTGCCTGCCTAATTGCCTGCTTAATTGCCTGCTTAATTTCCTGCCTGTCTAAATGCCTGCCTTATTGCCAGCCTAATTGCCTGCCTTATAAACTGCCTAATTGCCTTCCTAAAAACTGCCTAATTGCCTGTATAATTGCCTGCCTAATTGTCTGCCTAATTAAGTGCCTAATTAACTGCCTAATTGCCTGCCTAATTGTATGCCTAATTAACTGCCTAATTGCCTGCCTAATTAACTGCCTAATTACCTGCCTAATTAACTGCCTTATTGCCTGCCTAACTGCCTATCTAATTGCCTGCCTAATTGTATACATAATTAACTGCCTAATTAGCTGCTTAATTAACTGCCTAATTGCCTGCCTAATTAAGTTCCTAATTAACTGCTAATTGCCTGCTTAATTGCTTGCCTAATAAACTGCCTAATTGCCCGCTTAATTGACTGCCTAATTAACTGCCTTATTGCCTGTCTAATTGCCTGACTTATTGTATGCCTAATTGCCTGCCTAATTGTATGCCTAATTAACTGCCTAATTGCCTGCCTAATTAACTGCCTAATTGCCTGCCTAATTAACAGCCTAATTGCCTGCCTAATTTAGTGCCTAATTAACTGCCTAGTTGCCTTCCTAATTGACTGCCTAATTGCCTGCCTAATTGCCTGCCTAATTAGCTGCCTAATTGCCTGCCTTATTGCCTGCCTAATTGCCTGCCTAATTGCCTGCTTAATAAACTGCCTAATTGCCTGCCTTATTGCTTGCCTAATTAACTGCCCAATTGCCTGCGTTATTGCCTGCCTAATTGCCTGCCTAATTGCCTGCTTAATAAACTGCCTAATTGCCTTTCTAAAAACTGCCTAATTGCCTGCCTAATTGCCTGCCTAATTAACTGCCTTATTTCATGCCTAATTGCCTATATAATTGCCTGCGTAATTGTATGCTTAATTAACTGCATAATTGCCCGCTTAATTGACTGCCTAATTAACTGCCTTATTGCCTGTCTAATTGCCTGACTTATTGTATGCCTAATTAACTGCCTAATTGCCTGCCTAATTAACTGCCCAATTGCCTGCCTTATTAACTGCCTAATTGCCTGCCTAATTAACTGCCTTATTGCCTGCCTAATTGCCTGCCTTATTGCTTGCCTAATTAACTGCCCAATTGCCTGCCTTATTGCCTGCCTAATTGCCTGCCTAATTGCCTGCTTAATAAACTGCCTAATTGCCTTTCTAAAAACTGCCTAATTGCCTGCCTATTTGCGTGCCTTATTGCCTGCCTAATTGCCAGCCTTATTGCCTGCCTAATTAACTGCCTTATTGCATGCCTAATTGCCTATATAATTGCCTGCGTAATTGTATGCATAATTAACTGCATTATTGCCTGCCTAATTTACTGCCTAATTGCCCGCTTAATTGCCTACCTAATTGCCTGCCTAATTAACTGTCATATTGCCTGTCTAATTGCCTGCCTAATTGTTGCCTTATTAACTGCCTATTTGCCTGCCTAATTAACTGCCTAATTGCCTGCCTAATTGCCTGCCTAATTATCTTTCTAATTTCCTGCCTTAATGCCTGCCTAATTGCCTACCTAATTGCCTGCCTAATTGCCTGCCTAATTGCCTGCCTATTTGCCTGCCTGTCTAAATGCCTGCCTTATTGTCTGCCTAATTGTCTGCCTAATTGCCTGCCTAATTGCCTGCCTAATAAGCTGCCTAATTGCCTGCCTTATTGCCTGCCTAATTGCCTTCCTAATTGCCTGCCTAATTGCCTGCCTGCCTATTTGACTGCCTGCCTATTTGCCTGCCTATTTGCCTGCCTATTTGCCAGCCTAATTAACTGCCTAATTGCCTGCCTTATTGCCTGCCTTATTGCCTGCTCAATTGCCTACCTAATTGCCTGCCTAATTGCCTGCCTACTTGCCTGCCTAGTGCCTGCCTGCCTAATTGCCTGCCTATTTGCCTGCCTGTCTAAATGCCTGCCTTATTGTCTGCCTAATTGCCTGCCTAATAAACTGCCTAATTGCTTTCTTAATTAACTGCCTAATTGCCTGCATAATTGATTGCCTTATTGCCTGCCTAATTGCCTGCCTAATTGCCTGCCTAATTGTCCGCCTAATTACCTGCTTTATTACCTGCCTAATTAACTGCCTTATTGCCTGCCTAATTGCCTATCTAATTGCCTGCCTAATTGTATGCATAACAGACTGCCTAATTGCTTGCTTAATTACCTGCCTAATTGCCTGCCTAATTAGTGCCTAATTAACTGCCTAATTGCCTGCTTAATTGCTTGCCTAATTAACTGCCTAATTGCCCGCTTAATTGCCTGCCTAATTAACTGCCTAATTAACTGCCTAATTGCCTGCCTTATTAACTGCCTAATTAACTGCCTAATTGCCTGCCTAATTGCCTGCCTGCCTAATAACCTGACTGCTTATTGCCTGCCTAATTGCCTGCCTGCCTAATTGCCTGCCTGTCTTAATTCCAGCCTTATTGCCAGCCAAATTGCCTGCCTAATAAACTGCCTAATTGCCTTCCTAAAAAACTGCCTAATTGCCTGCCTAATTGCCTGCCATATTGCCTGCCTAATTTCTTGCCTAATTGCCTGCCTAATTACCTGCCTAATTGCCTGTCTAATTGCCTGCCTAATTGCCTGCCTAATTGCTTCCCTAATTGCCTGCCTAATTAACTGCCTTATTGCTTGCCTAATTGCCTGCCTAATTGCCTGCCTAATTGCCTGCCTAATTGCCTGCCTAATTGCCTGCCTGCCTAATTGCCTGCCTTAATGCCTGCCAAATTGCCTGCCTGTCTAAATGCCTGCCTTATTGCCAGCTTAATTGCCTGCCTACTAAACTGCCTAATTGCCTGCCTAATTAAGTGCCTAATTAACTGCCTAATTGCCTGCCTTATTAACTGCTTAATTGCCTGCGTAATTGTTTGCCTGTCTAAAAGTCAGCCTAATTGCCTGCCTAAGTGCCTGCCTAATTGCATGTCTAATTGCCTGCCTGATTGTATGCCTAATTAACTGCCTAATTGCCTGCCTAATTAAGTGCCTTATTAACTGCCTAATTGACTGCCTAATTAACTGCCTTATTGCCTGCCTAATTGCCTGTCTAATTAACTGCATATTGCCTGCCTAATTGCCTATCTAAATGCCTGCCTAATTGTATGCCTTATTATCTGCCTAATCGCCTGCCTAATTAACTGCCTAATTGCCTGCCTAATAAAGTAACTAATTAAATGCCTAATTGCCAGCTTAATTGCCTGCCTAATTAACTGCCTAATTATTAGCTTTATTGCCTGCCTAATTAACTGCCTTACTGTCTGCCTAATTTCCTATCTAATTGCCTCCCTTATTGTAAGCCTTATTATCTGCCTAATTGCCTGCCTAATTAACTGCCTAATTGCCTGCCTAATAAAGTGCCTAATTAACTGCCTAATTGCCTGCCTAATTGTATGCCTAATTAACTGCCAAATTGCCTGCATATTAACTGCCTAATTGCCTGCTTAATTGCCTGCCTAATTAACTGCCCTATTGCCTGCCTTATTGCCTGCCTAATTGTCTGCCTGCCTAATTGACTGCCTATTTGCCTGCTTGTCTAAATGCCTGCCTTATTGTCTGCCTAATTGCCTGCCTAATAAACTGCCTAATTACCTTCCTAATTAACTGCCTAACTGCCTGCCTAATTGCTTGCCTTATTGCCTGCATAATTGCCTGCCTAATTGCCCGCCTAATTACCTCCTTAATTACCTGCCTAATTGACTGCCTTATTGCCTGCCTAATTGCCTATCTAATTTCCTGCCTAATTGTATGCATAATTAACTGCTTATTTGCCTGCTTAATTAACTGCCTAATTGCCTACCTAATTAAGTGCCTAATTAACTGCCTAATTGCCTGCTTAATTGCTTGCCTAATTATCTGCCTAATTGCCCGCTTAATTGCCTGCCTAATTAACAGCCTTATTGCCTGTCTAATTGCCTGCCTAATTGTATGCCTAATTAACTGCCTAATTGCCTGCCTAATTATCTGCCTAATTGCCCGCTAAATTGCCTGCCTAATTGTCTCCCTAATTAACTGCCTAATTAACTGCCTAATTGCCTGCCTAATTAACAGCCTAAATGCCTGCCTTATTAACTGCCTAATTGCCTGCCTAATTAACTGCTTAATTGCCTGCCTAATTGTCTGCCTGTCTAATTTCCTGCCTTATTGCCTGCCTAAGTGCCTGCCTAATTAACTGCCTAATTGCCTGCCTAATTTACTGCCTGATTGCCTGCCTAATTAACTGCATGTTTGCCTGCCTAATTAACTGTCTAATTGCCTGCCTAATTGCCTGCCCAATTAACTGCCTAATTGCCTGCCTAATTAACTGCCTTATTGCCTGCCTAATTGCCTATCTAATTGCCTACCTTATTGTATGCCTAATTAACTGCCTAATTGCCTGCCTAATTAAGTGTCTAATTAACTGCCTAATTGCCTGCCTAATTAACTGCCTTATTGCCTGCCTAATTGCCTGTCTAATTAACTGCTTATTGCCTGCCTAATTGCCTATCTAAATGCCTGCCTAATTGTATGCCTAATTATCTGCCTAATTGCCTGCCTAATCACCTACTTAATTGCTTGCCTAATTAACTGCCTAATTGTCCGCTTAATTGCCTGCCTAATTGCCTACTTAATTAACTGCCTAATTAATTGCCTAATTACCTGCCTAATAACCTGCCTAATTGCCTGCCTTATTGCCTGATTTATTGCCTGCCTAATTGCCTGCCAAATTGCTGCCTTATTACTTGCCTAATTGCTTGCCTAATTACCTGCCTTATTGCTTGCCTAATTAACTGCCTAATTGCCTGCCTAATTGCCTGCCTGCCTAATTGCCTGCCCAATTACCTGTCTAAATGCCTGCCTGTCTAAATGCCTGCCTTATTGCCAGCCTAATTGCCTGCCTAATAAACTGCCTAATTACCTGCGTAATTATCTGCCTAATGAACTGCCTAATTAACTGCCTTATTGCCTTGCTAATTAACTGCCTAAATGCCTGCCTAATTGCCTGCCTAATTAACAGCCTAATTGCCTGCCTAATTTAGTGCCTAATTAACTGTCTAATTGCCTGCCCAATTGACTGCCTAATTGTTTGCCTGTCTAATAGCCTGCCTTAAAGCCTGCCTAAGTGCCTGCCTAATTAACTGCCTAATTGCCTGCCTAATAAACTACCTAATTGTCTGCCTAATTTCCTGCCTAATTAGGTGCATAATTAAATGACTAATTGTCTATCTTATTGCCTGCCTAATTGTATGCCTTATTATCTGCCTTATTGCCTGCCTAATTAACTGCCTAATTGCCTGCCTAATAAAGTAACTAATTAACTGCCTAATTGCCAGCTTAATTGCCTGCCTAATTAACTGCCTAATTGTTAGCTTTATTGCCTACCTAATTAACTGCCTTACTGTCTGCCTAATTACCTATCTAATTGCCTCCCTTATTGTAAGCCAAATTATCTACCTAATTGCCTGCCTAATTAACTGCCTAATTGCCTGCCTAATAAAGTGCCTAATTAACTGCCTAATTGCCTGCCTAATTGTATGCTTAATTAACTGCCAGATTGCCTGCATATTAACTGCATAATTGCCTGCCTAATTGCCTGCCTAATTAACTGCCCTATTGCCTGCCTTATTGCCTGCCTAATTGCCTGCCTAATTGTCAGCCTGCCTAATTGCCTGCCTATTTGCCTGCCTGTCTAAATGTCTGCCTTATTGTCTGCCTAATTGCCTGCCTTATAAACTGCCTAATTACCTTCCTAATTAACTGCCTAACTGCCTGCCTAATTGCTTGCCTTTTTGCCTGCATAATTGCCTGCCTAATTGCCTGCCTAATTGCCCGCCTAATTACCTCCTTAATTACCTGCCTAATTAACTGCCTTATTGCCTGCCTAATTGCCTATCTAATTGCCTGCCTAATTAAGCCTTATTGCCTGTCTAATTGCCTGCCTAATTGTATGCCTAATTAACTGCCCAATAGCCTGCCTAATTAGTGCCTAATTAACTGCCTAATTGCCTGCCTAATTAACTGCCTAATTGCCCGCTTAATTGCCTGCCTAACTGCCTCCCTAATTAACTGCCTAATCAACTGCCTAATTGCCTGCCTAATTAACAGCCTAAATGCCTGCCTAATTAACTGCCTAATTGCCTGCCTAATTAACTGCCTAATTGCCTGCCTAATTGTCTGCCTGTCTAATTTCCTGCCTTATTGCCTGCCTAAGTGCCTGCCTAATTACCTGCCTAATTAACTGCCTAATTGCCTGCCTAATTAACTGCATGTTTGCCTGCCTAATTAACTGTCTAATTGCCTGCCTAATTGCCTGCCCAATTAACTGCCTAATTGCCTGCCTAATTAACTGCCTTATTGCCTGCCTAATTGCCTATCTAATTGCCTACCTTATTGTATGCCTAATTAACTGCCTAATTGCCTGCCTAATTAAGTGCTTAATAAACTGCCTAATTGCCTGCCTAATTAACTGCCTTATTGCCTGCCTAATTGCCTGTCTAATTAACTGCCTATTGCCTGCCTAATTGCCTATCTAAATGCCTGCCTAATTGTATGCCTAATTATCTGCCTAATTGCCTGCCTAATCACCTATTTAATTGCTTGCCTAATTAACTGCCTAATTGCCCGCTTAATTGCCTGCCTAATTAACTACTTAATTAACTGCCTTATTGCCTGCCTAATTGCCTGCCTGATTGTATGCCTAATAAACTGCCTAATTGCCTGCCTAAATAACTGCCTAATTGCCTGCCTAATTAACTGCATAATTGCCTGCCTAATAAAGTGCATAATTAACTGCCTAATTGCCAGCTTAATTGCCTGCCTAATTAACTGCCTAATTGTTAGCTTAATTGCCTTCCTAATTGCCTGCCTAATTGTCTGCCTAATAAACTCCCTAATTGCCTGCGTAATTATCTGCCTAATAAACTGCTTAATTTCCTGCCTAATTGCCTGCCTAATTGCCTGCCTAAATAACTGCCTAATTGCCTGCCTAAATTAACTGCCTAATTGACTGTCTTATTTTCTGCCTAATTAACTGCCTAACTGCCTGCCTAACTAACTGTCTTATTGCAAACCTTATTAAGTGCCTAATTAACTGCCTAATTTCCTACCTAATTACTTGCCTAAATGCCTCTCTGATTGCCTGCCAATTTGCCTGCCTAATGAACTACCTAATTGCCTGCCTTATTAACTGCCTAATTGCCTGCTTAATTAACTGCCTAATTGCCTGCCTAATTAACTGCCTAATTGCCTGCCTAATTAAGTGCCTAATTAACTGCCTGATTGCCTGCCTTAGTAACTGCCTAATTGCCTGCCTAATTGTTTGCCTGTCTAATAGTCTGCCTAATTGCCTGCCTAAGTGCCTGCCTAATTAACTGCCTAATTGCCTGCCTAATAAACTGCCTAATTACCTGCGTAATTATCTGCCTAATAAACTGCCTAAATAACTGCCTAATTGCCTGCCTAATTAACTGCCTATATGCAAACCTAATCAAGTGCCTAATTAACTGCCTAATTTCCTGCCTAATTTCCTGCCTAATTAATGCCTTATTGCCTGCCTAATTGACTGCCAAATTGCCTGCCTAATTATCTGCCTAATTTACTGCCTAATTGCCTGCCTAATTGCCTGCCTAATTGCCTGCCTAATTGCCTGCCTAATTGCCTGCATAATTACTTACCTAATTAACTGCCTAATTACCCGCTAAATTGCCTGCCTAATTGCCTCCCTAATTAACTGCCTAATTGCCTGCCTAATTATTTGCCTTATTGCCTGCCTATTTAACTGCCTAAATGCCTGGCTAATTATCTGCCTAATTGCCTGCCTAATTAACTGCCTAATTGCCTGCCTAATAAACTGCCTAATTGCAAACCTAATAAAGTGCCTAATTAACTGCCTAATTTCCTGCCTAATTTCCTGATTAATTAACTGCCTAATTGCCTGCCTAATTGCCTGCCTGTCTAATATCCTGCCTAATTGCCTGCTCAAGTGCCTGCCTAATTAACCGCCTAATTGCCTGCCTAATTAACTGCCTTATTGCCTGCCTAATTAACTGCATGATTGCCTGCCTAATTAACTGTCTAATTGCCTGCCTAATTGCCTGCCTAATTGCCTGCCCAATTAACTGCTTTATTGCCTGCCTAATTGCCTATCTAATTGCCTACCTTATTGTATGCCTAATTAACTGCCTAATTGCCTGCCTAATTAAGTGCCTTATTAACTGCCTAATTGCCTGCCTAATTAACTGCCTTATTTCCTGCCTAATTGCCTGTCTAATTAACTGCCTATTGCCTGCCTAATTGCCTATCTTAATGACTGCCTAATTGTATGCCTAATTAACTGCCTAATTGACCGCTTAATTGCCTCGCCTTAATTGCCTGCTTAATTAACTGCCTTATTGCCTGCCTAATTGCCTGCCTGATTGTTTGCCTGTCTAATAGTCTGCGTAATTGCCTGCCTAAAAGCCTGCCTAATTAACTGCCTCTTTGCCTGCCTAATTAAGTGCCTAATAGCCTGCCTAATTAACTGCCTAATTGCCTGCCTAATTAACTGCCTAATTGCAAACCTAATAAAGTGCCTAATTAACTGCCTAATTTCCTGCCTAATTTCCTGCTTAATTAACTGCCTAATTGCCTGCCTAATTGTCTGCCTGTCTAATATCCTGCCTAATTGCCTGCTCAAGTGCCTGCCTAATTAACAGCCTAATTGCCTGCCTAATTAACTGCCTTATTGCCTGCCTAATTAACTGCATGATTGCCTGCCTAATTAACTGTCTAATTGCCTGCCTAATTGCCTGCCTAATTGCCTGCCCAATTAACTGCCTTATTGCCTGCCTAATTGCCTATCTAATTGCCTACCTTATTGTATGCCTAATTAACTGCCTAATTGCCTGCCTAATTAAGTGCCTAATTAACTGCCTAATTGCCTGCCTAATTAACTGCCTTATTGCCTGCCTAATTGCCTGTCTAATTAACTGCCTATTGCCTGCCTAATTGCCTATCTAAATGACTGCCTAATTGTATGCCTAATTAACTTGCTTATTAACCGCTTAATTGCCTGCCTAATTGCCTGCTTAATTAACTGCCTTATTGACTGACTAATTGCCTGCCTGATTGTATGCCTAATTAACTGCCTAATTGCCTGCCTAAATAACTGCCTAATTGCCTGTCTAATTAACTGACTAATTAACTGCCTAATTGCCTGCCTAATTAACTGCCAAATGGCCTGCCTAATTGCCTGCCTGCCTTATTGCCTGCCTGCCTTATTTCCTGCCTAATTGCCTGCCTAATTGCCTGCCTAATTGCCTGCCTAATTGCCTGCTTAATTGCCTGCTTAATTTCCTGCCTGTCTAAATGCCTGCCTTATTGCCAGCCTAATTGCCTGCCTTATAAACTGCCTAATTGCCTTCCTAAAAACTGCCTAATTGCCTGTATAATTGCCTGCCTAATTGTCTGCTTAATTAAGTGCCTAATTAACTGCCTAATTGCCTGCCTAATTGTATGCCTAATTAACTGCCTAATTGCCTGCCTAATTAACTGCCTAATTGCCTGCCTAATTAACAGCCTAATTGCCTGCCTAATTTAGTGCCTAATTAACTGCCTAATTGCCTTCCTAATTGACTGCCTAATTGCCTGCCTAATTGCCTGCCTAATTAGCTGCCTAATTGCCTGCCTTATTGCCTGCCTAATTGCCTGCCTAATTGCCTGCTTAATAAACTGCCTAATTGCCTGCCTTATTGCTTGCCTAATTAACTGCCCAATTGCCTGCGTTATTGCCTGCCTAATTGCCTGCCTAATTGCCTGCTTAATAAACTGCCTAATTGCCTTTCTAAAAACTGCCTAATTGCCTGCCTAATTGCCTGCCTAATTAACTGCCTTATTTCATGCCTAATTGCCTATATAATTGCCTGCGTAATTGTATGCTTAATTAACTGCATTATTGCCCGCTTAATTGACTGCCTAATTAACTGCCTTATTGCCTGTCTAATTGCCTGACTTATTGTATGCCTAATTAACTGCCTAATTGCCTGCCTAATTAACTGCCCAA
Source organism: Bacillus rossius redtenbacheri (assembly GCF_032445375.1). Lineage (NCBI taxonomy): Eukaryota > Metazoa > Arthropoda > Insecta > Phasmatodea > Bacillidae > Bacillus > Bacillus rossius. The sequence continues at coordinate 29,549 of NW_026962421.1, read as the reverse complement.
TTGCCTGCCTTATTAACTGCCTAATTGCCTGCCTAATTAACTGCCTTATTGCCTGCCTAATTGCCTGCCTTATTGCTTGCCTAATTAACTGCCCAATTGCCTGCCTTATTGCCTGCCTAATTGCCTGCCTAATTGCCTGCTTAATAAACTGCCTAATTGCCTTTCTAAAAACTGCCTAATTGCCTGCCTATTTGCGTGCCTTATTGCCTGCCTAATTGCCAGCCTAATTGCCTGCCTAATTAACTGCCTTATTGCATGCCTAATTGCCTATATAATTGCCTGCGTAATTGTATGCATAATTAACTGCATTATTGCCTGCCTAATTTACTGCCTAATTGCCCGCTTAATTGCCTACCTAATTGCCTGCCTAATTAACTGCCATATTGCCTGTCTAATTGCCTGCCTAATTGTTGCCTTATTAACTGCCTATTTGCCTGCCTAATTAACTGCCTAATTGCCTGCCTAATTGCCTGCCTAATTATCTTTCTAATTGCCTGCCTTAATGCCTGCCTAATTGCCTACCTAATTGCCTGCCTAATTGCCTGCCTAATTGCCTGCCTATTTGCCTGCCTGTCTAAATGCCTGCCTTATTGTCTGCCTAATTGTCTGCCTAATTGCCTGCCTAATTGCCTGCCTAATAAGCTGCCTAATTGCCTGCCTTATTGCCTGCCTAATTGCCTTCCTAATTGCCTGCCTAATTGCCTGCCTGCCTATTTGACTGCCTGCCTATTTGCCTGCCTATTTGCCTGCCTATTTGCCAGCCTAATTAACTGCCTAATTGCCTGCCTTATGCCTGCCTTATTGCCTGCTCAATTGCCTACCTAATTGCCTGCCTAATTGCCTGCCTACTTGCCTGCCTAATTGCCTGCTGGCCTAATTGCCTGCCTATTTGCCTGCCTGTCTAAATGCCTGCCTTATTGTCTGCCTAATTGCCTGCCTAATAAACTGCCTAATTGCTTTCTTAATTAACTGCCTAATTGCCTGCCTAATTGATTGCCTTATTGCCTGCCTAATTGCCTGCCTAATTGCCTGCCTAATTGTCCGCCTAATTACCTGCTTAATTACCTGCCTAATTAACTGCCTTATTGCCTGCCTAATTGCCTATCTAATTGCCTGCCTAATTGTATGCATAACTGACTGCCTAATTGCTTGCTTAATTACCTGCCTAATTGCCTGTCTATTAGTGCCTAATTAACTGCCTAATTGCCTGCTTAATTGCTTGCCTAATTAACTGCCTAATTGCCCGCTTAATTGCCTGCCTAATTAACTGCCTAATTAACTGCCTAATTGCCTGCCTTATTAACTGCCTAATTAACTGCCTAATTGCCTGCCTAATTGCCTGCCTGCATAATAACCTGACTGCTTATTGCCTGCCTATTTGCCTGCCTGCCTAATTGCCTGCCTAATTGCCTGCCTGCCTAATTGCCTGCCTGTCTTAATTCCAGCCTTATTGCCAGCCAAATTGCCTGCCTAATAAACTGCCTAATTGCCTTCCTAAAAAACTGCCTAATTGCCTGCCTAATTGCCTGCCATATTGCCTGCCTAATTGCTTGCCTAATTGCCTGCCTAATTACCTGCCTAATTGCCTGTCTAATTGCCTGCCTAATTGCCTGCCTAATTGCTTCCCTAATTGCCTGCCTAATTAACTGCCTTATTGCTTGCCTAATTGCCTGCCTAATTGCCTGCCTAATTGCCTGCCTGCCTAATTGCCTGCCTTATTGCCTGCCAAATTGCCTGCCTGTCTAAATGCCTGCCTTATTGCCAGCTTAATTGCCTGCCTACTAAACTGCCTAATTGCCTGCCTAATTAAGTGCCTAATTAACTGCCTAATTGCCTGCCTTATTAACTGCTTAATTGCCTGCGTAATTGTTTGCCTGTCTAAAAGTCAGCCTAATTGCCTGCCTAAGTGCCTGCCTAATTGCATGTCTAATTGCCTGCCTGATTGTATGCCTAATTAACTGCCTAATTGCCTGCCTAATTAAGTGCCTTATTAACTGCCTAATTGACTGCCTAATTAACTGCCTTATTGCCTGCCTAATTGCCTGTCTAATTAACTGCCTATTGCCTGCCTAATTGCCTATCTAAATGCCTGCCTAATTGTATGCCTTATTATCTGCCTAATCGCCTGCCTAATTAACTGCCTAATTGCCTGCCTAATAAAGTAACTAATTAAATGCCTAATTGCCAGCTTAATTGCCTGCCTAATTAACTGCCTAATTGTTAGCTTTATTGCCTGCCTAATTAACTGCCTTACTGTCTGCCTAATTTCCTATCTAATTGCCTCCCTTATTGTAAGCCTTATTATCTGCCTAATTGCCTGCATAATTAACTGCCTAATTGCCTGCCTAATAAAGTGCCTAATTAACTGCCTAATTGCCTGCCTAATTGTATGCCTAATTAACTGCCAAATTGCCTGCATATTAACTGCCTAATTGCCTGCCTAATTGCCTGCCTAATTAACTGCCTTATTGCCTGCCTTATTGCCTGCCTAATTGTCTGCCTGCCTAATTGACTGCCTATTTGCCTGCTTGTCTAAATGCCTGCCTTATTGTCTGCCTAATTGCCTGCCTAATAAACTGCCTAATTACCTTCCTAATTAACTGCCTAACTGCCTGCCTAATTGCTTGCCTTATTGCCTGCATAATTGCCTGCCTAATTGCCCGCCTAATTACCTCCTTAATTACCTATCTAATTTCCTGCCTAATTGTATGCATAATTAACTGCTTATTTGCCTGCCTAATTAACTGCCTAATTGCCTGCTTTATTGCTTGCCTAATTAACTGCCTAATTGCCCGCTTAATTGCCTGCCTAATTAACAGCCTTATTGCCTGTCTAATTGCCTGCCTAATTGTATGCCTAATTAACTGCCTAATTGCCTGCCTAATTAGTGCCTTATTAACTGCCTAATTGCCTGCCTAATTATCTGCCTAATTGCCCGCTAAATTGCCTGCCTAATAGCCTACTTAATTAACTGCCTAATTAATTGCCTAATTACCTGCCTAATAACCTGCCTAATTGCCTGCCTTATTGCCTGATTTATTGCCTGCCTAATTGCCTGCCAAATTGCTGCCTTATTACTTGCCTAATTGCTTGCCTAATTACCTGCCTTATTGCTTGCCTAATTAACTGCCTAATTGCCTGCCTAATTGCCTGCCTGCCTAATTGCCTGCCCAATTACCTGTCTAAATGCCTGCCTGTCTAAATGCCTGCCTTATTGCCAGCCTAATTGCCTGCCTAATAAACTGACTAATTGCCTGCCTAATTAAGTGCCTAGTTAACTGCCTAATTGTCTGCCTTATTAACTGCTTAATTGCCTGCCTAATTGTTTGCCTGTCTAATAGTCTGCCTAATTGCCTGCCTAAGTGCCTGCCTTATTAACTGCCTAATTGCCTGCCTAATAAACTGCCTAATTACCTGCGTAATTATCTGCCTAATAAACTGCCTAATTACCTGCCTAATTGCCTGCCTAAATAAATGCCTAATTGCCTGCCTAATTAACTGCCTAATTAACTGCCTAATAGTCTATCTTATTGCCTGCCTAATTGTATGCCTTATTAACTGCCTAATTGCCTGCCTTATTGCCTGCCTAATATCCTGCCTAATTACTGCCTAATTACCTGCCTAATTGCCTGTATAATTGCCTGCCTAATGAACTGCCTAATTAACTGCCTTATTGCCTTGCTAATTAACTGCCTAATTGCCTGCCTAATTGCCTGCCTAATTAACAGCCTAATTGCCTGCCTAATTTAGTGCCTAATTAACGGCCTAATTGCCTGCCTAATTGACTGCCTAATTGTTTGCCTGTCTAATAGCCTGCCTAATAGTCTGCTTAAGTGCCTGCTCAATTAACTGCCTAATAGCCTGCCTAATAAACTACCTAATTGTCTGCCTAATTTCCTGCCTAATTAAGTGCATAATTAACTGCCTAATTGTCTATCTTATTGCCTGCCTAATTGTATGCCTTATTATCTGCCTAATTGCCTGCCTAATTATCTGCCTAATTGCCTGCCTAATAAAGTAACTAATTAACTGCCTAATTGCCAGCTTAATTGCCTGCCTAATTAACTGCCTAATTGTTAGCTTTATTGCCTGCCTAATTAACTGCCTTACTGTCTGCCTAATTTCCTATCTAATTTCCTCCCTTATTGTAAGCCTTATTATCTGCCTTTTTGCCAGCCTAATTGCCTGCCTTATAAACTGCCTAATTGCCTTCCTAAAAACTGCCTAATTGCCTGTATAATTGCCTGCCTAATTGCCTGCCTAATAAACTGCCTAATTACCTGCATAATTATCTGCCTAATTGCCTGCCTTATTGCCTGCCTAAATAAATGCCTAATTGCCAAGCCTAATTTCCTGCATAATTACTTGCTTAATTAACTACCTAATTGCCCGCTAAATTGCCTGCCTAATTGCCTGCCTAATTAACTGCCTAAATGCCTGCCTAATTAACTGCCTAATTGCCAGCCTAAATAACTGCCTAATTGCCTTTCTAATTAACTGCCTAATTGCCTGCCTAATTAACTGCCTAATTGCCTGCCTGATTGTTTGCCTGTCTAATAGTCTGCGTAATTGCCTGCCTAAAAGCCTGCCTAATTAACTGCCTCTTTGCCTGCCTAATTAACTGCCTAATAGCCTGCCTAATTAACTGCCTAATTGCCTGACTAATTAACTGCCTAATTGCAGACCTAATAAAGTGCCTAATTAACTGCATAATTTCCTGCCTAATTTCCTGCCTAATTAACTGCCTAATTGCCTGCCTAATTGTCTGCCTTTCTAATATCCTGCCTAATTGCCTGCCTAAGTGCCTGCCTAATTAACCGCCTAATTGCCTGCCTAATTAACTGCCTTATTGCCTGCCTAATTAACTGCATGATTGCCTGCCTAGTTAACTGTCTAATTGCCTGCCTAATTGCCTGCCCAATTAACTGCCTAATTGCCTGCCTAATTACTGCCTTATTGCCTGCCTAATTGCCTATCTAATTGCCTACCTTATTGTATGCCTAATTAACTGCCTAATTGCCTGCCTAATTAACTGCCTAATTGCCTGCCTAATTAACTGCCTTATTGCCTGCCTAATTGCCTGTCTAATAAACTGCCTATTGCCTGCCTAATTGCCTATCTAAATGACTGCCTAATTGTATGCCTAATTAACTGCCTAATTGACCGCTTAATTGCCTGCCTAATTGCCTGCTTAATTAACTGCCTTATTGCCTGCCTAATTGCCTGCCTGATTGTATGCCTTATTAACTGCCTAATTGCCTGCCTAAATAACTGCCTAATTGCCTGTCTAATTAACTGACTAAATAACTGCCTAATTGCCTCCCTAATTAACTGTCAAATGGCTTGCCCTAATTGCCTGCCTGCCTTATTGCCTGCCTGCCTAATTGCCTGCCTAATTGCCTGCCTGCCTAATTGCCTGCCTAATGCCTGCCTAATTAACTGTCTAATTGCCTGCCTAATTGCCTGCCTAATTGCCTGCCTAATTAACTGCCTTATTGCCTGCCTAATTGCCTATCTAATTGCCTACCTTATTGTATGCCTAATTAACTGCCTAATTGCCTGCCTAATTAAGTGTCTAATTAACTGCCTAATTGCCTGCCTAATTAACTGCCTTATTGCCTGCCTAATTGCCTGTCTAATTAACTGCCTATTGCCTGCCTAATTGCCTATCTAAATGCCTGCCTAATTGTATGCCTAATTATCTGCCTAATTGCCTGCCTAATCACCTACTTAATTGCTTGCCTAATTAACTGCCTAATTGTCCGCTTAATTGCCTGCCTAATTGCCTACTTAATTAACTGCCTAATTAATTGCCTAATTACCTGCCTAATAACCTGCCTAATTGCCTGCCTTATTGCCTGATTTATTGCCTGCCTAATTGCCTGCCAAATTGCTGCCTTATTACTTGCCTAATTGCTTGCCTAATTACCTGCCTTATTGCTTGCCTAATTAACTGCCTAATTGCCTGCCTAATTGCCTGCCTGCCTAATTGCCTGCCCAATTACCTGTCTAAATGCTGCCTGTCTAAATGCCTGCCTTATTGCCAGCCTAATTGCCTGCCTAATAAACTGCCTAATTACTGCGTAATTATCTGCCTAATGAACTGCCTAATTAACTGCCTTATTGCCTTGCTAATTAACTGCCTAAATGCCTGCCTAATTGCCTGCCTAATTGCCCGCCTTATTACCTCCTTAATTACCTGCCTAATTAACTGCCTTATTGCCTGCCTAATTGCGTATCTAATTGCCTGCCTAATTAAGCCTTATTGCCTGTCTAATTGCCTGCCTAATTGTATGCCTAATTAACTGCCCAATAGCCTGCCTAATTAGTGCCTAATTAACTGCCTAATTGCCTGCCTAATTAACTGCTTAATTGCCCGCTTAATTGCCTGCCTAACTGCCTCCCTAATTAACTGCCTCATTAACTGTCTAATTGCCTGCCTAATTAACAGCCTAAATGCCTGCCTAATTAACTGCCTAATTGCCTGCCTAATTAACTGCCTAATTGCCTGCCTAATTGTCTGCCTGTCTAATTTCCTGCCTTATTGCCTGCCTAAGTGCCTGCCTAATTACCTGCCTAATTAATTGCCTAATTGCCTGCCTAATTAACTGCATGTTTGCCTGCCTAATTAACTGTCTAATTGCCTGCCTAATTGCCTGCCCAATTAACTGCCTAATTGCTTGCCTAATTAACTGCCTTATTGCCTGCCTAATTGCCTATCTAATTGCCTACCTTATTGTATGCCTAATTAACTGCCTAATTGCCTGCCTAATTAAGTGCTTAATAAACTGCCTAATTGCCTGCCTAATTAACTGCCTTATTGCCTGCCTTATTGCCTGCCTAATTGCCTGCCTAATTACCTGCCTAATTTCCTGCCTAATTACCTGCCTAATTGCCTGTCTAATTGCCTGCCAATTTAACTGCCTAATGTACTGCCTAATTGTCTGCCTAATTAATTGCCAAATTTCCTGCCTAATTGCCTGCCTAATTAAGTGCATAATTAACTGCTTAATTGCCTGCCTAATTAAGTGCCTAATTAACTGCCTCATTGCCTGCCTAATTAACTGCCTAATTGACTGCCTCATTGCCTGCCTAATTAACTGCCTAATTGACTGCCTTATTGTTTGCTTGTCTAAAAGCCTGCCTAAATGCCTGCCTAATTGCCTGCCTAATAAACTGCCTAATTGCCTGCCTAATTGCCTGCCTAATTTCCTGCCTAATTAAGTGCCTAATTAACTGCCTAATTGTCTATCTTATTGCCTGCCTAATTGTATGCCTTATTAACTGCCTAATTGCCTGCCTAATTAACTGCCAAATTGCCTGCCTAATAAAGTGCAATATTACCTGCCAATTTGCCTGCCAAATTAACTGCCTAATTGCCTGCCTAATTAACTGCCTAATTGCCTGCCTAATTAAGTGCCTAATTAACTGCCTGATTGCCTGCCTTAGTAACTGCCTAATTGCCTGCCTAATTGTTTGCCTGTCTAATAGTCTGCCTAATTGCCTGCCTAAGTGCCTGCCTAATTAACTGCCTAATTGCCTGCCTAATAAACTGCCTAATTACCTGCGTAATTATCTGCCTAATAAACTGCCTAAATAACTGCCTAATAGCCTGCCTAATTAACTGCCTATATGCAAACCTAATCAAGTGCCTAATTAACTGCCTAATTTCCTGCCTAATTTCCTGCCTAATTAATGCCTTATTGCCTGCCTAATTGACTGCCAAATTGCCTGCCTAATTATCTGCCTAATTTACTGCCTAATTGCCTGCCTAATTGCCTGCCTAATTGCCTGCCTAATTGCCTGCATAATTACTTACCTAATAACTGCCTAATTACCCGCTAAATTGCCTGCCTTAATTGCCTCCCTAATTAACTGCCTAATTGCCTGCCTAATTATTTGCCTTATTGCCTGCCTATTTAACTGCCTAAATGCCTGGCTAATTATCTGCCTAATTGCCTGCCTAATTAACTGCCTAATTGCCTGCCTAATAAACTGCCTAATTGCAAACCTAATAAAGTGCCTAATTAACTGCCCTAATTTCCTGCCTAATTTCCTGATTAATTAACTGCCTAATTGCCTGCCTAATTGTCTGCCTGTCTAATATCCTGCCTAATTGCCTGCTCAAGTGCCTGCCTAATTAACCGCCTAATTGCCTGCCTAATTAACTGCCTTATTGCCTGCCTAATTAACTGCATGATTGCCTGCCTAATTAACTGTCTAATTGCCTGCCTAATTGCCTGCCTAATTGCCTTGCCCAATTAACTGCCTTATTGCCTGCCTAATTGCCTATCTAATTGCCTACCTTATTGTATGCCTAATTAACTGCCTAATTGCCTGCCTAATTAAGTGCCTTATAACTGCCTAATTGCCTGCCTAATTAACTGCCTTATTTCCTGCCTAATTGCCTGTCTAATTAACTGCCTATTGCCTGCCTAATTGCCTATCTAAATGCCTGCCTAATTGTATGCCTAATTATCTGCCTAATTGCCTGCCTAATCACCTACTTAATTGCTTGCCTAATTAACTGCCTAATTGTCCGCTTAATTGCCTGCCTAATTGCCTACTTAATTAACTGCCTAATTAATTGCCTAATTACCTGCCTAATAACCTGCCTAATTGCCTGCCTTATTGCCTGATTTATTGCCTGCCTAATTGCCTGCCAATTGCTGCCTTATTACTTGCCTAATTGCTTGCCTAATTACCTGCCTTATTGCTTGCCTAATTAACTGCCTAATTGCCTGCCTAATTGCCTGCCTGCCTAATTGCCTGCCCAATTACCTGTCTAAATGCCCTGCCTGTCTAAATGCCTGCCTTATTGCCAGCCTAATTGCCTGCCTAATAAACTGCCTAATTACCTGCGTAATTATCTGCCTAATGAACTGCCTAATTAACTGCCTTATTGCCTTGCTAATTAACTGCCTAAATGCCTGCCTAATTGCCTGCCTAATTAACAGCCTAATTGCCTGCCTAATTTAGTGCCTAATTAACTGTCTAATTGCCTGCCCAATTGACTGCCTAATTGTTTGCCTGTCTAATAGCCTGCCTTAAAGCCTGCCTAAGTGCCTGCCTAATTAACTGCCTAATTGCCTGCCTAATAAACTACCTTATTGCCTGCCTAATTGCCTGCCTAATTGTCTGCCTGCCTAATTGCCTGCCTATTTGCCTGCCTGTCTAAATGCCTGCCTTATTGTCTGCCTAATTGCCTGCCTAATAAACTGCCTAATTACCTTCCTAATTAACTGCCTAACTGCCTGCCTAATTGCTTGCCCTTTTTGCCTGCATAATTGCCTGCCTAATTGCCTGCCTAATTGCCCCGCCTTATTACCTCCTTAATTACCTGCTAATTAACTGCCTTATTGCCTGCCTAATTGCCTATCTAATTGCCTGCCTTATTAAGCCTTATTGCCTGTCTAATTGCCTGCCTAATTGTATGCCTAATTAACTGCCCAATAGCCTGCCTAATTAGTGCCTAATTAACTGCCTAATTGCCTGCCTAATTAACTGCTTAATTGCCCGCTTAATTGCCTGCCTAACTGCCTCCCTAATTAACTGCCTAATTAAATGCCTAATTGCCTGCCTAATTAACAGCCTAAATGCCTGCCTAATTAACTGCCTAATTGCCTGCCTAATTAACTGCCTAATTGTCTGCCTGTCTAATTTCCTGCCTTATTGCCTGCCTAAGTGCCTGCCTAATTACCTGCCTAATTAACTGCCTAATTGCCTGCCTAATTAACTGCATGTTTGCCTGCCTAATTAACTGTCTAATTGCCTGCCTAATTGCCTGCGCAATTAACTGCCTAATTGGCCTGCCTAATTACTGCCTTATTGCCTGCCTAATTGCCTATCTAATTGCCTACCTTATTGTATGCCTAATTAACTGCCTAATTGCCTGCCTAATTAAGTGCTTAATAGCCTAATTGCCTGCCTAATTAACTGCCTTATTGCCTGCCTTATTGCCTGCCTAATTGCCTGCCTAATTACCTGCCTAATTTCCTGCCTAATTACCTGCCTAATTGCCTGTCTAATTGCCTGCCAATTTAACTGCCTAATGTACTGCCTAATTGTCTGCCTAATTAATTGCCAAATTTCCTGCCTAATTGCCTGCCTAATTAAGTGCATAATTAACTGCTTAATTGCCTGCCTAATTAAGTGCCTAATTAACTGCCTCATTTGCCTGCCTAATTAACTGCCTAATTGACTGCCTCATTGCCTGCCTAATTAACTGCCTAATTGACTGCCTTATTGTTTGCTTGTCTAAAAGCCTGCCTAATTGCCTGCCTAATTAACTGCCTAATTGCCTGCCTAATAAACTGCCTAATTGCCTGCCTAATTGCCTGCCTAATTTCCTGCCTAATTAAGTGCCTAATTGCCTGCCTAATAAACTGCCTAATTACCTGCGTAATTATCTGCCTAATAAACTGCCTAAATAACTGCCTAATTGCCTGCCTAATTAACTGCCTATATGCAAACCTAATCAAGTGCCTAATTAACTGCCTAATTTCCTGCCTAATTTCCTGCCTTATTAACTGCCTAATTGCCTGCCTAATTAACTGCCAAATTGCCTGCCTAATAAAGTGCAATATTACCTGCCAATTTTGCCTGCCAAATTAACTGCCTAATTGCCTGCCTAATTAACTGCCTAATTGCCTGCCTAATTAAGTGCCTAATTAACTGCCTGATTGCCTGCCTTAGTAACTGCCTAATTGCCTGCCTAATTGTTTGCCTGTCTAATAGTCTGCCTAATTGCCTGCCTAAGTTCCTGCCTAATTAACTGCCTAATTGCCTGCCTAATAAACTGCCTAATTACCTGCGTAATTATCTGCCTAATAAACTGCCTAAATAACTGCCTAATTGCCTGCCTAATTAACTGCCTATATGCAAACCTAATCAAGTGCCTAATTAACTGCCTAATTTCCTGCCTAATTTCCTTACTAATTAATGCCTTATTGCCTGCCTAATTGACTGCCAAATTGCCTGCCTAATTATCTGCCTAATTTACTGCCTAATTGCCTGCCTAATTGCCTGCCTAATTGCCTGCCTAATTGCCTGCATAATTACTTACCTAATTAACTGCCTAATTACCCGCTAAATTGCCTGCCTAATTGCCTCCCTAATTAACTGCCTAATTGCCTGCCTAATTATTTGCCTTATTGCCTGCCTATTTAACTGCCTAAATGCCTGGCTAATTATCTGCCTAATTGCCTGCCTAATTAACTGCCTAATTGCCTGCCTAATAAACTGCCTAATTGCAAACCTAATAAAGTGCCTAATTAACTGCCTAATTTCCTGCCTAATTTCCTGATTAATTAACTGCCTAATTGCCTGCCTAATTGTCTGCCTGTCTAATATCCTGCCTAATTGCCTGCTCAAGTGCCTGCCTAATTAACCGCCTAATTGCCTGCCTAATTAACTGCCTTATTGCCTGCCTAATTAACTGCATGATTGCCTGCCTAATTAACTGTCTAATTGCCTGCCTAATTGCCTGCCTAATTGCCTGCCCAATTAACTGCCTTATTGCCTGCCTAATTGCCTATCTAATTGCCTACCTTATTGTATGCCTAATTAACTGCCTAATTGCCTGCCTAATTAAGTGCCTTATTAACTGCCTAATTGCCTGCCTAATTAACTGCCTTATTTCCTGCCTAATTGCCTGTCTAATTAACTGCCAATTGCCTGCCTAATTGCCTAACTTAATGACTGCCTAATTGTATGCCTAATTAACTGCCTATTTGACCGCTTAATTGCCTGCCTAATTGCCTGCTTAATTAACTGCCTTATTGCCTGCCTAATTGCCTGCCTGATTGTTTGCCTGTCTAATAGTCTGCGTAATTGCCTGCCTAAAAGCCTGCCTAATTAACTGCCTCTTTGCCTGCCTAATTAAGTGCCTAATAGCCTGCCTAATTAACTGCCTAATTGCCTGCCTAATTAACTGCCTAATTGCAAACCTAATAAAGTGCCTAATTAACTGCCTAATTTCCTGCCTAATTTCCTGCTTAATTAACTGCCTAATTGCCTGCCTAATTGTCTGCCTGTCTAATATCCTGCCTAATTGCCTGCTCAAGTGCCTGCCTAATTAACCGCCTAATTGCCTACCTAATTAACTGCCTTATTGCCTGCCTAATTAACTGCATGATTGCCTGCCTAATTAACTGTCTAATTGCCTGCCTAATTGCCTGCCCAATTAACTGCCTTATTGCCTGCCTAATTGCCTATCTAATTGCCTACCTTATTGTATGACTAATTAACTGCCTAATTGCCTGCCTAATTAAGTGCCTAATTAACTGCCTAATTGCCTGCCTAATTAACTGCCTTATTGTCTGCCTTATTGCCTGCCTAATTGCCTGTCTAATTAACTGCCTATTGCCTGCCTAATTGCCTATCTAAATGACTGCCTAATTGTATGCCTAATTAAACTTGCTTATTAACCGCTTAATTGCCTGCCTAATTGCTTGCTTAATTAACTGCCTTATTGCCTGCCTAATTGCCTGCCTGATTGTATGCCTAATTAACTGCCTAATTGCCTGCCTAAATAACTGCCTAATTGCCTGTCTAATTAACTGACTAATTAACTGCCTAATTGCCTGCCTAATTAACTGCCAAATGGCCTGCCTAATTGCCTGCCTGCCTTATTGCCTGCCTGCCTTATTTCCTGCCTAATTGCCTGCCTAATTGCCTGCCTAATTGCCTGCCTAATTGCCTGCTTAATTGCCTGCCTAATTTCCTGCCTGTCTAAATGCCTGCCTTATTGCCAGCCTAATTGCCTGCCTTATAAACTGCATAATTGCCTTCCTAAAAACTGCCTAATTGCCTGTATAATTGCCTGCCTAATTGTCTGCCTAATTAAGTGCCTAATTAACTGCCTAATTGCCTGCCTAATTGTATGCCTAATTAACTGCCTAATTGCCTGCCTAATTAACTGCCTAATTACCTGTCTAATTAACTGCCTTATTGCCTGCCTAACTGCCTATCTAATTGCCTGCCTAATTGTATGCATAATTAACTGCCTAATTAGCTGCTTAATTAACTGCCTAATTGCCTGCCTAATTAAGTGCCTAATTAAACTGCTAATTGCCTGCTTAATTGCTTGCCTAATAAACTGCCTAATTGCCCGCTTAATTGACTGCCTAATTAACTGCCTTATTGCCTGTCTAATTGCCTGACTTATTGTATGCCTAATTGCCTGCCTAATTAACTGCCTAATTGCCTGCCTAATTAACAGCCTAATTGCCTGCCTAATTTAGTGCCTAATTAACTGCCTAATTGCCTTCCTAATTGCCTGCCTAATTGCCTGCCTAATTAGCTGCCTAATTGCCTGCCTTATTGCCTGCCTAATTGCCTGCCTAATTGCCTGCTTAATAAACTGCCTAATTGCCTTTCTAAAAACTGCCTAATTGCCTGCCTAATTGCCTGCCTAATTAACTGCCTTATTTCATGCCTAATTGCCTATATAATTGCCTGCGTAATTGTATGCTTAATTAACTGCATAATTGCCCGCTTAATTGACTGCCTAATTAACTGCCTTATTGCCTGTCTAATTGCCTGACTTATTGTATGCCTAATTAACTGCCTAATTGCCTGCCTTATTAACTGCCTAATTGCCTGCCTAATTAACTGCCTTATTGCCTGCTAATTGCCTGCCTTATTGCTTGCCTAATTAACTGCCCAATTGCCTGCCTTATTGCCTGCCTAATTGCCTGCCTAATTGCCTGCTTAATAAACTGCCTAATTGCCTTTCTAAAAACTGCCTAATTGCCTGCCTATTTGCATGCCTTATTGCCTGCCTAATTGCCAGCCTAATTGCCTGCCTAATTAACTGCCTTATTGCATGCCTAATTGCCTATATAATTGCCTGCGTAATTGTATGCATAATTAACTGCATTATTGCCTGCCTAATTTACTGCCTAATTGCCCGCTTAATTGCCTACCTAATTTCCTGCCTAATTAACTGCCATATTGCCTGTCTAATTGCCTGCCTAATTGTTGCCTTATTAACTGCCTATTTGCCTGTTTAATTAACTGCCTAATTGCCTGCCTAATTGCCTGCCTAATTATCTTTCTAATTGCCTGCCTTAATGCCTGCCTAATTGCCTACCTAATTGCCTGCCTAATTGCCTGCCTAATTGCCTGCCTATTTGCCTGCCTGTCTAAATGCCTGCCTTATTGTCTGCCTAATTGTCTGCCTAATTGCCTGCCTAATTGCCTGCATAATAAGCTGCCTAATTGCCTGCCTTATTGCCTGCCTAATTGCCTTCCTAATTGCCTGCCTAATTGCCTGCCTGCCTATTTGACTGCCTGCCTATTTGCCTGCCTATTTGCCTGCCTATTTGCCAGCCTAATTAACTGCCTAATTGCCTGCCTTATTGCCTGCCTTATTGCCTGCTCAATTGCCTACCTAATTGCCTGCCTAATTGCCTGCCTACTTGCCTGCCTAATTGCCTGCCTGCCTAATTGCCTGCCTATTTGCCTGCCTGTCTAAATGCCTGCCTTATTGTCTGCCTAATTGCCTGCCTAATAAACTGCCTAATTGCTTTCTTAATTAACTGCCTAATTGCCTGCCTAATTGATTGCCTTATTGCCTGCCTAATTGCCTGCCTAATTGCCTGCCTAATTGTCCGCCTAATTACCTGCTTAATTACCTGCCTAATTAACTGCCTTATTGCCTGCCTAATTGCCTATCTAATTGCCTGCCTAATTGTATGCATAACTGACTGCCTAATTGCTTGCTTAATTACCTGCCTAATTGCCTGCCTAATTAGTGCCTAATTAACTGCCTAATTGCCTGCTTAATTGCTTGCCTAATTAACTGCCTAATTGCCCGCTTAATTGCCTGCCTAATTAACTGCCTAATTAACTGCCTAATTGCCTGCCTTATTAACTGCCTAATTAACTGCCTAATTGCCTGCCTAATTGCCTGCCTGCCTAATAACCTGACTGCTTATTGCCTGCCTAATTGCCTGCCTGCCTAATTGCCTGCCTAATTGCCTGCCTGCCTAATTGCCTGCCTGTCTTAATTCCAGCCTTATTGCCAGCCAAATTGCCTGCCTAATAAACTGCCTAATTGCCTTCCTAAAAAACTGCCTAATTGCCTGCCTAATTGCCTGCCATATTGCCTGCCTAATTGCTTGCCTAATTGCCTGCCTAATTACCTGCCTAATTGCCTGTCTAATTGCCTGCCTAATTGCCTGCCTAATTGCTTCCCTAATTGCCTGCCTAATTAACTGCCTTATTGCTTGCCTAATTGCCTGCCTAATTGCCTGCCTAATTGCCTGCCTGCCTAATTGCCTGCCTTATTGCCTGCCAAATTGCCTGCCTGTCTAAATGCCTGCCTTATTGCCAGCTTTATTGCCTGCCTACTAAACTGCCTAATTGCCTGCCTAATTAAGTGCCTAATTAACTGCCTAATTGCCTGCCTTATTAACTGCTTAATTGCCTGCGTAATTGTTTGCCTGTCTAAAAGTCAGCCTAATTGCCTGCCTAAGTGCCTGCCGAATTGCATGTCTAATTGCCTGCCTGATTGTATGCCTAATTAACTGCCTAATTGCCTGCCTAATTAAGTGCCTTATTAACTGCCTAATTGACTGCCTAATTAACTGCCTTATTGCCTGCCTAATTGCCTGTCTAATTAACTGCCTATTGCCTGCCTAATTGCCTATCTAAATGCCTGCCTAATTGTATGCCTTATTATCTGCCTAATCGCCTGCCTAATTAACTGCCTAATTGCCTGCCTAATAAAGTAACTAATTAAATGCCTAATTGCCAGCTTAATTGCCTGCCTAATTAACTGCCTAATTGTTAGCTTTATTGCCTGCCTAATTAACTGCCTTACTGTCTGCCTAATTTCCTATCTAATTTCCTCCCTTATTGTAAGCCTTATTATCTGCCTAATTGCCTGCCTAATTAACTGCCTAATTGCCTGCCTAATAAAGTGCCTAATTAACTGCCTAATTGCCTGCCTAATTGTATGCCTAATTAACTGCCAAATTGCCTGCATATTAACTGCCTAATTGCCTGCCTAATTGCCTGCCTAATTAACTGCCCTATTGCCTGCCTTATTGCCTGCCTAATTGTCTGCCTGCCTAATTGACTGCCTATTTGCCTGCTTGTCTAAATGCCTGCCTTATTGTCTGCCTAATTGCCTGCCTAATAAACTGCCTAATTACCTTCCTAATTAACTGCCTAACTGCCTGCCTAATTGCTTGCCTTATTGCCTGCATAATTGCCTGCCTAATTGCCCGCCTAATTACCTCCTTAATTACCTGCCTAATTAACTGCCTTATTGCCTGCCTAATTGCCTATCTAATTTCCTGCCTAATTGTATGCATAATTAACTGCTTATTTGCCTGCTTAATTAACTGCCTAATTGCCTACCTAATTAAGTGCCTAATTAACTGCCTAATTGCCTGCTTTATTGCTTGCCTAATTAACTGCCTAATTGCCCGCTTAATTACCTGCCTAATTAACAGCCTTATTGCCTGTCTAATTGCCTGCCTAATTGTATGCCTAATTAACTGCCTAATTGCCTGCCTAATTAGTGCCTTATTAACTGCCTAATTGCCTGCCTAATTATCTGCCTAATTGCTTGCTAAATTGCCTGCCTAATTGTCTCCCTAATTAACTGCCTAATTAACTGCCTAATTGCCTGCCTAATTAACAGCCTAAATGCCTGCCTAATTAACTGCCTAATTGCCTGCCTAATTAACTGCTTAATTGCCTGCCTAATTGTCTGCCTGTCTAATTTCCTGCCTTATTGCCTGCCTAAGTGCCTGCCTAATTAACTGCCTAATTGCCTGCCTAATTAACTGCCTAATTGCCTGCCTAATTAACTGCATGTTTGCCTGCCTAATTAACTGTCTAATTGCCTGCCTAATTGCCTGCCCAATTAACTGCCTAATTGCCTGCCTAATTAACTGCCTTATTGCCTGCCTAATTGCCTATCTAATTGCCTACCTTATTGTATGCCTAATTAACTGCCTAATTGCCTGCCTAATTAAGTGTCTAATTAACTGCCTAATTGCCTGCCTAATTAACTGCCTTATTGCCTGCCTAATTGCCTGTCTAATTAACTGCCTATTGCCTGCCTAATTGCCTATCTAAATGCCTGCCTAATTGTATGCCTAATTATCTGCCTAATTGCCTGCCTAATCACCTACTTAATTGCTTGCCTAATTAACTGCCTAATTGTCCGCTTAATTGCCTGCCTAATTGCCTACTTAATTAATTGCCTAATTAATTGCCTAATTACCTGCCTAATAACCTGCCTAATTGCCTGCCTTATTGCCTGATTTATTGCCTGCCTAATTGCCTGCCAAATTGCTGCCTTATTACTTGCCTAATTGCTTGCCTAATTACCTGCCTTATTGCTTGCCTAATTAACTGCCTAATTGCCTGCCTAATTGCCTGCCTGCCTAATTGCCTGCCTGCCTAATTGCCTGCCCAGTTACCTGTCTAAATGCCTGCCTGTCTAAATGCCTGCCTTATTGCCAGCCTAATTGCCTGCCTAATAAACTGACTAATTGCCTGCCTAATTAAGTGCCTAGTTAACTGCCTAATTGTCTGCCTTATTAACTGCTTAATTGCCTGCCTAATTGTTTGCCTGTCTAATAGTCTGCCTAATTGCCTGCCTAAGTGCCTACCTTATTAACTGCCTAATTGCCTGCCTAATAAACTGCCTAATTACCTGCGTAATTATCTGCCTAATAAACTGCCTAATTACCTGCCTAATTGCCTGCCTAAATAAATGCCTAATTGCCTGCCTAATTAACTGCCTAATTAACTGCCTAATAGTCTATCTTATTGCCTGCCTAATTGTATGCCTTATTAACTGCCTAATTGCCTGCCTTATTGCCTGCCTAATATCCTGCCTAATTACTGCCTAATTACCTGCCTAATTGCCTGTATAATTGCCTGCCTAATGAACTGCCTAATTAACTGCCTTATTGCCTTGCTAATTAACTGCCTAATTGCCTGCCTAATTGCCTGCCTAATTAACAGCCTAATTGCCTGCCTAATTTAGTGCCTAATTAACTGCCTAATTGCCTGCCTATTTGACTGCCTAATTGTTTGCCTGTCTAATAACCTGCCTAATAGTCTGCTTAAGTGCCTGCTCAATTAACTGCCTAATAGCCTGCCTAATAAACTACCTAATTGTCTGCCTAATTTCCTGCCTAATTAAGTGCATAATTAACTGCCTAATTGTCTATCTTATTGCCTGCCTAATTGTATGCCTTATTATCTGCCTAATTGCCTGCCTAATTAACTGCCTAATTGACTGCCTAATAAAGTAACTAATTAACTGCCTAATTGCCAGCTTAATTGCCTGCCTAATTAACTGCCTAATTGTTAGCTTTATTGCCTGCCTAATTAACTGCCTTACTGTCTGCCTAATTTCCTATCTAATTGCCTCCCTTATTGTAAGCCTTATTATCTGCCTTTTTGCCAGCCTAATTGCCTGCCTTATAAACTGCCTAATTGCCTTCCTAAAAACTGCCTAATTGCCTGTATAATTGCCTGCCTAATTGCCTGTCTAATTGCCTGTCTAATTGCTGCCAAATTGCCTGCCTAATTGCTTGCCTAATTGTTTGCCTAATTGCCTGCCTAATTAACTGCCTATTTAATTGCCTAATAACCTGCCTAATTACATGCCTAATTGCCTGCCTAATTGCCTGCCTAATTGCCTGCCTAATTGTCTGCCTAATTAAGTGCCTAATTAACTGCCTAATTGCCTGCCTAATAAAGTGCCTAATTATCTGCCTAATTGCCTGCCTAATTATCTGCGTAATTGCCTGCCTAATTGTCTGCCTGTCTAGCTGCCTGCTGAATTGCCTGCCTAAGTGCCTGCCTATATGCAAACCTAATCAAGTGCCTAATTAACTGCCTAATTTCCTGCCTAATTTCCTGCCTAATTAATGCCTTATTGCCTGCCTAATTGACTGCCAAATTGCCTGCCTAATTATCTGCCTAATTTACTGCCTAATTGCCTGCCTAATTGCCTGCCTAATTGCCTGCCTAATTGCCTGCATAATAACTTACCTAATTAACTGCCTAATTGACTACCTAATTGCCTGCCTAATTGCCTGCCTGCCTAATTGCCTGCCTAATTGCCTGCCTGTCTAAATGCCTGCCTTATTGCCAGCCTAATTGCCTGCCTTATAAACTGCCTAATTGCCTTCCTAAAAACTGCCTAATTGCCTGTATAATTGCCTGCCTAATTGCCTGTCTAATTGCCTGTCTAATTGCTGCTAAATTGCCTGCCTAATTGCCTGCTTAATTGTATGCCTTAATTAACTGCCTAATTGTCTGCCTAATTAACTGCCTAATTGCCTGCCTAATTAGGTGTCTAATTAACTGCCTAATTGCCAGCTTAATTGCCTGCCTAAATAACTGCCTAATTGTTAGCTTAATTGCCTGCCTAATTAACTGCCTATTTGATAGCTTAATTGCCTGCCTAATTGCCTGGCTTATTAACTGCCTTACTGCCTGCCTAATTGCCTGTCTAATTGCCTCCCTTATTGTATGCCTAATTAAGTACCTAATTGCCTGCCTAATTAAGTGCCTAATCAACTGCCTAATTGCCTGCCTTATTAACTGCCTAATTGCCTGCCTAATTGTTTGCCTGTCTAATAGTCTGCCTAAGTGCCTGCCTAAGTGCCTGCCTAATTAACTGCCTAATTGCCTGCCTAATAAACTGCCTAATTACCTGCGTAATTATCTGCCTAATAAACTGCCTAAATAACTGCCTAATTGCCTGCCTAATTAACTGCCTATATGCAAACCTAATCAAGTGCCTAATTAACTGCCTAATTTCCTGCCTAATTTCCTGCCTTATTAACTGCCTAATTGCCTGCCTAATTAACTGCCAAATTGCCTGCCTAATAAAGTGCAATATTACCTGCCAATTTGCCTGCCAAATTAACTGCCTAATTGCCTGCCTAATTAACTGCCTAATTGCCTGCCTAATTAAGTGCCTAATTAACTGCCTGATTGCCTGCCTTAGTAACTGCCTAATTGCCTGCCTAATTGTTTGCCTGTCTAATAGTCTGCCTAATTGCCTGCCTAAGTTCCTGCCTAATTAACTGCCTAATTGCCTGCCTAATAAACTGCCTAATTACCTGCGTAATTATCTGCCTAATAAACTGCCTAAATAACTGCCTAATTGCCTGCCTAATTAACTGCCTATATGCAAACCTAATCAAGTGCCTAATTAACTGCCTAATTTCCTGCCTAATTTCCTTACTAATAATGCCTTATTGCCTGCCTAATTGACGGCCAAATTGCCTGCCTAATTATCTGCCTAATTTACTGCCTAATTGCCTGCCTAATTTCCTGCCTAATTGCCTGCCTAATTGCCTGCATAATTACTTACCTAATTACTGCCTAATTACCCGCTAAATTGCCTGCCTAATTGCCTCCCTAATTAACTGCCTAATTGCCTGCCTAATTATTTGCCTTATTGCCTGCCTATTTAACTGCCTAAATGCTGGCTAATTATCTGCCTAATTGCCTGCCTAATTAACTGCCTTATTGCCTGCCTAATTGCCTATCTAATTGCCTGCCTAATTAAGCCTTATTGCCTGTCTAATTGCCTGCCTAATTGTATGCCTAATTAACTGCCCAATAGCCTGCCTAATTAGTGCCTAATTAACTGCCTAATTGCCTGCCTAATTAACTGCTTAATTGCCCGCTTAATTGCCTGCCTAACTGCCTCCCTAATTACTGCCTCATTAACTGTCTAATTGCCTGCCTAATTAACAGCTAAATGCCTGCCTAATTAACTGCCTAATTGCCTGCCTAATTAACTGCCTAATTGCCTGCCTAATTGTCTGCCTGTCTAATTTCTGCCTTATTGCCTGCCTAAGTGCCTGCCTAAATTACCTGCCCTAATTAATTGCCTAATTGCCTGCCTAATTAACTGCATGTTTGCCTGCCTAATTAACTGTCTAATTGCCTGCCTAATTGCCCTGCCCAATTAACTGCCTAATTGCCTGCCTAATTAACTGCCTTATTGCCTGCCTAATTGCCTATCTAATTGCCTACCTTATTGTATGCCTAATTAACTGCCTAATTGCCTGCCTAATTAAGTGCTTAATAAACTGGCCTAATTGCCTGCCTAATTAACTGCCTTATTGCCTGCCTTATTGCCTGCCTAATTGCCTGCTAATTACCTGCCTAATTTCCTGCCTAATTACCTGCCTAATTGCCTGTCTAATTGCCTGCCAATTTAACTGCCTAATGTACTGCCTAATTGTCTGCCTAATTAATTGCCAAATTTCTGCCTAATTGCCTGCCTAATTAAGTGCATAATTAACTGCTTAATTGCCTGCCTAATTAAGTGCCTAATTAACTGCCTCATTGCCTGCCTAATTAACTGCCTAATTGACTGCCTCATTGCCTGCCTAATTAACTGCCTAATTGACTGCCTTATTGTTTGCTTGTCTAAAAGCCTGCCTAAATGCCTGCCTAATTGCCTGCCTAATAAACTGCCTAATTGCCTGCCTAATTGCCTGCCTAATTTCCTGCCTAATTAAGTGCCTAATTAACTGCCTAATTGTCTATCTTATTGCCTGCCTAATTGTATTGCCTTATTAACTGCCTAATTGCCTGCCTAATTAACTGCAAATTGCCTGCCTAATAAAGTGCAATATTACCTGCCAATTTGCCTGCCAAATTAACTGCCTAATTGCCTGCCTAATTAACTGCCTAATTGCCTGCCTAATTAAGTGCCTAATTAACTGCCTGATTGCCTGCCTTAGTAACTGCCTAATTGCCTGCCTAATTGTTTGCATGTCTAATAGTCTGCCTAATTGCCTGCCTAAGTGCCATGCCTAATTAACTGCCTAATTGCCTGCCTAATAAACTGCCTAATTACCTGCGTAATTATCTGCCTAATAAACTGCCTAAATAACTGCCTAATAGCCTGCCTAATTATCTGCCTATATGCAAACCTAATCAAGTGCCTAATTAACTGCCTAATTTCCTGCCTAATTTCCTGCCTAATTAATGCTTATTGCCTGCCTAATTGACTGCCAAATTGCCTGCCTAATTATCTGCCTAATTTACTGCCTAATTGCCTGCCTAATTGCCTGCCTAATTGCCTGCCTAATTGCCTGCATAATTACTTACCTAATTAACTGCCTAATTACCCGCTAAATTGCCTGCCTATTGCCTCCCTAATTAACTGCCTAATTGCCTGCCTAATATTTGCCTTATTGCCTGCCTATTTAACTGCCTAAATGCCTGGCTAATTATCTGCCTAATTGCCTGCCTAATTAACTGCCTAATTGCCCTGCCTAATAAACTGCCTAATTGCAAACCTAATAAAGTGCCTAATTAACTGCCTAATTTCCTGCCTAATTTCCTGATTAATTAACTGCCTAATTGCCTGCCTAATTGTCTGCCTGTCTAATATCCTGCCTAATTGCCTGCTCAAGTGCCTGCCTAATTAACCGCCTAATTGCCTGCCTAATTAACTGCCTTATTGCCTGCCTAATTAACTGCATGATTGCCTGCCTAATTAACTGTCTAATTGCCTGCCTAATTGGCCTGCCTAATTGCCTGCCCAATTAACTGCCTTATTGCCTGCCTAATTGCCTATCTAATTGCCTACCGTATTGTATGCCTAATTAACTGCCTAATTGCCTGCCTAATTAAGTGCCTTATTAACTGCCTAATTGCCTGCCTAATTAACTGCCTTATTTCCTGCCTAATTGCCTGTCTAATTAACTGCCTATTGCCTGCCTAATTGCCTATCTAAAATGCCTGCCTAATTGTATGCCTAATTATCTGCCTAATTGCCTGCCTAATCACCTACTTAATTGCTTGCCTAATTAACTGCCTAATTGTCCGCTTAATTGCCTGCCTAATTGCCTACTTAATTAACTGCCTAATTAATTGCCTAATTACCTGCCTAATAACCTGCCTAATTGCCTGCCTTATTGCCTGATTTATTGCCTGCCTAATTGCCTGCCAAATTGCTGCCTTATTACTTGCCTAATTGCTTGCCTAATTACCTGCCTTATTGCTTGCCTAATTAACTGCCTAATTGCCTGCCTAATTGCCTGCCTGCCTAATTGCCTGCCCATTACCTGTCTAAATGCCTGCCTGTCTAAATGCCTGCCTTATTGCCAGCCTAATTGCCTGCCTAATAAACTGCCTAATTACCTGCGAATTATCTGCCTAATGAACTGCCTAATTAACTGCCTTATTGCCTTGCTAATTAACTGCCTAAATGCCTGCCTAATTGCCTGCCCTAATTAACAGCCTAATTGCCTGCCTAATTTAGTGCCTAATTAACTGTCTAATTGCCTGCCCAATTGACTGCCTAATTGTTTGCCTGTCTAATAGCCTGCCTTAAAGCCTGCCTAAGTGCCTGCCTAATTAACTGCCTAATTGCCTCGCCTAATAAACTACCTAATTGTCTGCCTAATTTCCTGCCTAATTAGGTGCATAATTAAATGACTAATTGTCTATCTTATTGCCTGCCTAATTGTATGCCTTATTATCTGCCTTATTGCCTGCCTAATTAACTGCCTAATTGCCTGCCTAATAAAGTAACTAATTAACTGCCTAATTGCCAGCTTAATTGCCTGCCTAATTAACTGCCTAATTGTTAGCTTTATTGCCTACCTAATTAACTGCCTTACTGTCTGCCTAATTTCCTATCTAATTGCCTCCCTTATTGTAAGCCAAATTATCTACCTAATTGCCTGCCTAATTAACTGCCTAATTGCCTGCCTAATAAAGTGCCTAATTAACTGCCTAATTGCCTGCCTAATTGTATGCTTAATTAACTGCCAGATTGCCTGCATATTAACTGCATAATTGCCTGCCTAATTGCCGCCTAATTAACTGCCCTATTGCCTGCCTTATTGCCTGCCTAATTGCCTGCTAATTGTCTGCCTGCCTAATTGCCTGCCTATTTGCCTGCCTGTCTAAATGCCTGCCTTATTGTCTGCCTAATTGCCTGCCTAATAAACTGCCTAATTACCTTCCTAATTAACTGCCTAACTGCCTGCCTAATTGCTTGCCTTTTTGCCTGCATAATTGCCTGCCTAATTGCCTGCCTAATTGCCCGCCTTATTACCTCCTTAATTACCTGCCTAATTAACTGCCTTATTGCCTGCCTAAATTGCCTATCTAATTGCCTGCCTTATTAAGCCTTATTGCCTGTCTAATTGCCTGCCTAATTGTATGCCTAATTAAGCTGCCCAATAGCCTGCCTAATTAGTGCCTAATTAACTGCCTAATTGCCTGCCTAATTAACTGCTTAATTGCCCGCTTAATTGCCTGCCTAACTGCCTCCCTAATTAACTGCCTAATTAACTGCCTAATTGCCTGCCTAATTAACAGCCTAAATGCCTGCCTAATTAACTGCCTAATTGCCTGCCTAATTAACTGCCTAATTGTCTGCCTGTCTAATTTCCTGCCTTATTGCCTGCCTAAGTGCCTGCCTAATTACCTGCCTAATTAACTGCCTAATTGCCTGCCTAATTAACTGCATGTTTGCCTGCCTAATTAACTGTCTAATTGCCTGCCTAATTGCCTGCGCAATTAACTGCCTAATTGCCTGCCTAATTAACTGCCTTATTGCCTGCCTAATTGCCTATCTAATTGCCTACCTTATTGTATGCCTAATTAACTGCCTAATTGCCTGCCTAATTAAGTGCTTAATAAACTGCCTAATTGCCTGCCTAATTAACTGCCTTATTGCCTGCCTTATTGCCTGCCTAATTGCCTGCCTAATTACCTGCCTAATTTCTGCCTAATTACCTGCCTAATTGCCTGTCTAATTGCCTGCCAATTTAACTGCCTAATGTACTGCCTAATTGTCTGCCTAATTAATTGCCAAATTTCCTGCCTAATTGCCTGCCTAATTAAGTGCATAATTAACTGCTTAATTGCCTGCCTAATTAAGTGCCTAATTAACTGCCTCATTGCCTGCCTAATTAACTGCCTAATTGACTGCCTCATTGCCTGCCTAATTAACTGCCTAATTGACTGCCTTATTGTTTGCTTGTCTAAAAGCCTGCCTAATTGCCTGCCTAATTAACTGCCTAATTGCCTGCCTAATAAACTGCCTAATTGCCTGCCTAATTGCCTGCCTAATTTCCTGCCTAATTAAGTGCCTAATTGCCTGCCTAATAAACTGCCTAATTACCTGCGTAATTATCTGCCTAATAAACTGCCTAAATAACTGCCTAATTGCCTGCCTAATTAACTGCCTATATGCAAACCTATCAAGTGCCTAATTAACTGCCTAATTTCCTGCCTAATTTCCTGCCTTATTAACTGCCTAATTGCCTGCCTAATTAACTGCCAAATTGCCTGCCTAATAAAGTGCAATAATACCTGCCAATTTGCCTGCCAAATTAACTGCCTAATTGCCTGCCTAATTAACTGCCCTAATTGCCTGCCTAATTAAGTGCCTAATTAACTGCCTGATTGCCTGCCTTAGTAACTGCCTAATTGCCTGCCTAATTGTTTGCCTGTCTAATAGTCTGCCTAATTGCCTGCCTAAGTTCCTGCCTAATTAACTGCCTAATTGCCCCTGCCTAATAAACTGCCTAATTACCTGCGTAATTATCTGCCTAATAAACTGCCTAAATAACTGCCTAATTGCCTGCCTAATTAACTGCCTATATGCAAACCTAATCAAGTGCCTAATTAACTGCCTAATTTCCTGCCTAATTTCCTTACTAATTAATGCCTTATTGCCTGCCTAATTGACTGCCAAATTGCCTGCCTAATTATCTGCCTAATTTACTGCCTAATTGCCTGCCTAATTGCCTGCCTAATTGCCTGCCTAATTGCCTGCATAATTACTTACCTAATTAACTGCCTAATTACCCGCTAAATTGCCTGCCTAATTGCCTCCCTAATTAACTGCCTAATTGCCTGCCTAATTATTTGCCTTATTGCCTGCCTATTTAACTGCCTAAATGCCTGGCTAATTATCTGCCTAATTGCCTGCCTAATTAACTGCCTAATTGCCTGCCTAATAAACTGCCTAATTGCAAACCTAATAAAGTGCCTAATTAACTGCCTAATTTCCTGCCTAATTTCCTGATTAATTAACTGCCTAATTGCCTGCCTAATTGTCTGCCTGTCTAATATCCTGCCTAATTGCCTGCTCAAGTGCCTGCCTAATTAACCGCCTAATTGCCTGCCTAATTAACTGCCTTATTGCCTGCCTAATTAACTGCATGATTGCCTGCCTAATTAACTGTCTAATTGCCTGCCTAATTGCCTGCCTAATTGCCTGCCCAATTAACTGCCTTATTGCCTGCCTAATTGCCTATCTAATTGCCTACCTTATTGTATGCCTAATTAACTGCCTAATTGCCTGCCTAATTAAGTGCCTTATTAACTGCCTAATTGCCTGCCTAATTAACTGCCTTATTTCCTGCCTAATTGCCTGTCTAATTAACTGCCAATTGCCTGCCTAATTGCCTAACTTAATGACTGCCTAATTGTATACCTAATTAACTGCCTATTTGACCGCTTAATTGCCTGCCTAATTGCCTGCTTAATTAACTGCCTTATTGCCTGCCTAATTGGCCTGCCTGATTGTTTGCCTGTCTAATAGTCTGCGTAATTGCCTGCCTAAAAGCCTGCCTAATTAACTGCCTCTTTGCCTGCCTAATTAAGTGCCTAATAGCCTGCCTAATTAACTGCCTAATTGCCTGCCTAATTAACTGCCTAATTGCAAACCTAATAAAGTGCCTAATTAACTGCCTAATTTCCTGCCTAATTTCCTGCTTAATTAACTGCCTAATTGCCTGCCTAATTGTCTGCCTGTCTAATATCCTGCCTAATTGGCCTGCTCAAGTGCCTGCCTAATTAACCGCCTAATTGCCTACCTAATTAACTGCCTTATTGCCTGCCTAATTAACTGCATGATTGCCTGCCTAATTAACTGTCTAATTGCCTGCCTAATTGCCTGCCCAATTAACTGCCTTATTGCCTGCCTAATTGCCTATCTAATTGCCTACCTTATTGTATGACTAATTAACTGCCTAATTGCCTGCCTAATTAAGTGCCTAATTAAACTGCCTAATTGCCTGCCTAATTAACTGCCTTATTGTCTGCCTTATTGCCTGCCTAATTGCCTGTCTAATTAACTGCCTATTGCCTGCCTAATTGCCTATCTAAATGACTGCCTAATTGTATGCCTAATTAACTTGCTTATTAACCGCTTAATTGCCTGCCTAATTGCTTGCTTAATTAACTGCCTTATTGCCTGCCTAATTGCCTGCCTGATTGTATGCCTAATTAACTGCCTAATTGCCTGCCTAAATAACTGCCTAATTGCCTGTCTAATTAACTGACTAATTAACTGCCTAATTGCCTGCCTAATTAACTGCCAAATGGCCTGCCTAATTGCCTGCCTGCCTTATTGCCTGCCTGCCTTATTTCCTGCCTAATTGCCTGCCTAATTGCCTGCCTAATTGCCTGCCTAATTGCCTGCCTAATTGCTTGCTTAATTGCCTGCCTAATTTCCTGCCTGTCTAAATGCCTGCCTTATTGCCAGCCTAATTGCCTGCCTTATAAACTGCATAATTGCCTTCCTAAAAACTGCCTAATTGCCTGTATAATTGCCTGCCTAATTGTCTGCCTAATTAAGTGCCTAATTAACTGCCTAATTGCCTGCCTAATTGTATGCCTAATTAACTGCCTAATTGCCTGCCTAATTAACTGCCTAATTACCTGTCTAATTAACTGCCTTATTGCCTGCCTAACTGCCTATCTAATTGCCTGCCTAATTGTATGCATAATTAACTGCCTAATTAGCTGCT
The DNA here is from genome assembly GCF_032445375.1 of Bacillus rossius redtenbacheri. NCBI lineage: Eukaryota > Metazoa > Arthropoda > Insecta > Phasmatodea > Bacillidae > Bacillus > Bacillus rossius. The sequence continues at coordinate 1,755 of NW_026962421.1, read as the reverse complement.
TAATTAACTGCCTAATTGCCTGCCTAATTAAGTGCCTAATTAACTGCTAATTGCCTGCTTAATTGCTTGCCTAATAAACTGCCTAATTGCCCGCTTAATTGACTGCCTAATTAACTGCCTTATTGCCTGTCTAATTGCCTGACTTATTGTATGCCTAATTGCCTGCCTAATTAACTGCCTAATTGCCTGCCTAATTAACAGCCTAATTGCCTGCCTAATTTAGTGCCTAATTAACTGCCTAATTGCCTTCCTAATTGCCTGCCTAATTGCCTGCCTAATTAGCTGCCTAATTGCCTGCCTTATTGCCTGCCTAATTGCCTGCCTAATTGCCTGCTTAATAAACTGCCTAATTGCCTTTCTAAAAACTGCCTAATTGCCTGCCTAATTGCCTGCCTAATTAACTGCCTTATTTCATGCCTAATTGCCTATATAATTGCCTGCGTAATTGTATGCTTAATTAACTGCATAATTGCCCGCTTAATTGACTGCCTAATTAACTGCCTTATTGCCTGTCTAATTGCCTGACTTATTGTATGCCTAATTAACTGCCTAATTGCCTGCCTTATTAACTGCCTAATTGCCTGCCTAATTAACTGCCTTATTGCCTGCCTAATTGCCTGCCTTATTGCTTGCCTAATTAACTGCCCAATTGCCTGCCTTATTGCCTGCCTAATTGCCTGCCTAATTGCCTGCTTAATAAACTGCCTAATTGCCTTTCTAAAAACTGCCTAATTGCCTGCCTATTTGCATGCCTTATTGCCTGCCTAATTGCCAGCCTAATTGCCTGCCTAATTAACTGCCTTATTGCATGCCTAATTGCCTATATAATTGCCTGCGTAATTGTATGCATAATTAACTGCATTATTGCCTGCCTAATTTACTGCCTAATTGCCCGCTTAATTGCCTACCTAATTTCCTGCCTAATTAACTGCCATATTGCCTGTCTAATTGCCTGCCTAATTGTTGCCTTATTAACTGCCTATTTGCCTGTTTAATTAACTGCCTAATTGCCTGCCTAATTGCCTGCCTAATTATCTTTCTAATTGCCTGCCTTAATGCCTGCCTAATTGCCTACCTAATTGCCTGCCTAATTGCCTGCCTAATTGCCTGCCTATTTGCCTGCCTGTCTAAATGCCTGCCTTATTGTCTGCCTAATTGTCTGCCTAATTGCCTGCCTAATTGCCTGCATAATAAGCTGCCTAATTGCCTGCCTTATTGCCTGCCTAATTGCCTTCCTAATTGCCTGCCTAATTGCCTGCCTGCCTATTTGACTGCCTGCCTATTTGCCTGCCTATTTGCCTGCCTATTTGCCAGCCTAATTAACTGCCTAATTGCCTGCCTTATTGCCTGCCTTATTGCCTGCTCAATTGCCTACCTAATTGCCTGCCTAATTGCCTGCCTACTTGCCTGCCTAATTGCCTGCCTGCCTAATTGCCTGCCTATTTGCCTGCCTGTCTAAATGCCTGCCTTATTGTCTGCCTAATTGCCTGCCTAATAAACTGCCTAATTGCTTTCTTAATTAACTGCCTAATTGCCTGCCTAATTGATTGCCTTATTGCCTGCCTAATTGCCTGCCTAATTGCCTGCCTAATTGTCCGCCTAATTACCTGCTTAATTACCTGCCTAATTAACTGCCTTATTGCCTGCCTAATTGCCTATCTAATTGCCTGCCTAATTGTATGCATAACTGACTGCCTAATTGCTTGCTTAATTACCTGCCTAATTGCCTGCCTAATTAGTGCCTAATTAACTGCC
>NW_026962420.1:0-52941 GCF_032445375.1 Bacillus rossius redtenbacheri | reverse complement strand
CAGTTAATTAGGCAGGCAATGTGGCAGGCAATTAGGCAGTCAATTAGGCAGGTAATTGGACAGGCAATTTGGCAAGCAATTAGGCAGGCAATAAGCAGATAATTAGGCAGTCAATTAGGCAGTTAATTAGGCAGTTAATTAAGCAGTTAAATAGGCATGCAATTAGGCATTTAATTAGGCAGGCAATTAGGCAGTTAATTAGGCAGGCAATTAGGCAGGCAATAAGGTAGTTAATAAGGCAGGCAATTAGGCAGATAATTAGGCAGGCAATTGGACAGGCAATTAGGCAAGCAATTAGGCAGGCAATTAAGCAGATAATTAGGCAGGCAATTAGGCTGTTAATTAGGCAACTAATTAGGCATTTAATTAGGCATGCAAGTAGGCAGGTAATTAGGCACGCAATTAGGTAGTTAATTAGGCAAGCAATTAGGCAGACAATTAGGCAGTTAATTAGGCAGGCAATTAGGCAGGCAAGCAATTAGGCACGCAATTAGGCAGTTAATTAGGCAGGCAATAAGGCAGGCAAGCAATTAGGCAGGCAATAAGGCAGGAAATTAGGCAGTTTTTTAGGCAGGCAATTAGGTACTTTAAGGCAGTTAATTAGGCAGGAAATTAGGCAGGCAATTAGGCAGGCAGTAAGGCTGTTAATTAGGCAGGCAATTAGGCAGATAATTATACAGGCAATTAGGCAGTTAATTAGGCAGGCAGTTAGGCAGTTAATTAGGCAGTTAATAAGGCAGGCAATAGAGCAGGCAATTAGGCAGGCAATAAGGCAAATAATTAGGCTAGCATTTAGGCAGGCAATTAGGCAGGCAATAAGGTAGTTAATAAGGCAGGCAATTAGGCAGATAATTAGGCAGGCAATTAGGCAGGCAATTAGGCAGCAATTAGGCAGGCAATTAGGCAGTTAATTAGGCAGGCAATTAGGCAGGCTTATTGGCAGGCAATTAGGCAGGCTTATAGGCAGGCATTTAGGCAAACAAATAGTCAGGCATACAATTAGGCTGGCAATCAGGCAGGCAATTAGGTAGGCAATTAGGCAGATAATTAGGCGGGCAATTAGGCAGGCAATAAAGAAGGCAATTAGGCAGATAATTAGGCAGTCAATTATGCAGTTAATTTGGCAGTTAAAAAGGCAGGCAATTAGGCAGTTAATTAGGTAGGCAATTAGGCAGTTAATTAGGCAGGAAATAAGGCAAGCAATAAGGCAGGAAATTAGGCAGTTTATTAGGCAGGCAATAAGGCAGTTAATTAGGCAAGCAATTAGGCAGATAATTAGGCGGGCAATTAGGCAGTTTATTAGGGAGGCAATTAGGCAGGTAATTAGGCAGACAAATAGGCAAGCAATTAGGCAGGCAATAAGGCGGGCAATTAGGCAGGCAGTAAGGCAGTTAATTAGGCAGGCAATGAGCAGTTAATTAAGCAAACAATTAGACAGGCTATTAGTCAGTTAATTAGGCAAGCAATTAAGCAGGCAATTAGGCAAGCAATAAGACAGTTAATTAGGCAAGCATTTAGGCAGGCAATTAGGCAGGCAAGTAGGCAGGTAATTAGGCACACAATCAGGTAGTTAATTAGGCAAGCAATTAGGCAGACAATTAGGCAGGCACATAGGCAGTTAATTAGGCAGGCAATTAGGCAGGCAATTAGGCAGGCAATAAGGCAGGAATTTAGGCAGTTAATTAGGGAGGCAATTAGGCAGGTAATTAGGCAGACAATAAGGCAAGCAATTAGGCAGGCAATAAGGCAGGCAGGAAATTAGGCAAAAAGGCAGGCAATTAGGCAATTAATTAGTTCGCATATCGCAGGTTGCAGTAGAATGTATATGGTATGCGGATTGCGTTTTGCGGTTTGCAGTTTCAGTTGCAGTTTGAAGTTCGCAGTTCGCAAATCGCAAATTGTCGTTTGCGGATTTCGGTTTTCGGTTTGTGGTTTATGGTTTGTGGTTTGCTGATTGCCGTTTCAGTTCGCATTTGCAGTTCGTAGTATGAAGTTAGCAGTTTTTCAGTTCGCAGTTTGCAGTTCGCAGTGCGCAAATACGCATTTGGCGTTTTTGTTGTTTGCAATTCGCAGTTTTACTTTTTGCGGTTTGCAGCTTGTAGTTCGCTGTTCGCAGTTCGCAGTTTGCACTTCGCATTTTGCAGTTCGCAGTTTGCAGTTCTCATGTAACAGCCAAAAGTTTGTAGTTTGCAGGTTGCAGTTCGCAGTTTGCAGTGTGCAGTTAGGAGTTTGTTTTTGGCTGTTAGTAGATTTGAATTTCGCAGTTTTCCGTTCGCACATTTCAGTTGCAGTTTGCAGTTAGCAGTTAGGAGTTTAATGTTTGCAGTTTGCAGTTCGCATTTCGCATTTCTCATTTTTCAGTTCGTTGTTCGCAAGTTCGCATTTTGCAGTTTGCAAATTGTTAATTGCGGTTTCCATTTTGCGGTTTGCAGTTTTCAGTTTGCTGTTCGAGTTTGCGGTATGTGGTTTACGTAATGCAGTTGTAGTTTTCATTTTGATGTTTGCAGTTCGCAATTTGCAGTTCGCAGATAGTAGTTCTTAGTTTACAGTTTAGACAGGCTATTAGTCAGTTAATTAGGCAAGCAATTAAGCAGGCAATTAGGCAGACAATAAGGCAGTTAATTAGGCAAGCATTTAGGCAGGCAATTAGGCAGGCAATTAGGTAGTTAATTATGCAGGCAATTAAGCAGATAATTAGGCAGGCAATTAGGCAGATAATTAGGCAGGCAATTGGACAGGCAATTAAGCAAGCAATTAGGCAGGCAATAAGAAGATAATTAGGCAGGCAATTAGGCAGTTAATTAGGCAGGCAATTAGGCAGTTAATTAAGCAGTTAAATAGGCAGGCAATTAGGCATTTGATTAGGCAGGCAATAAGGCAGGCAGTAAGGCTGTTAATTATGCAGGCAATTAGGCAGATAATTAGGCAGGCTATTAGGCAGTTAATTAGGGAGGCAATTAGGCAGGTAATTAGGCAGACAATTAGGCAAGCAATTAGGCAGGCAATAAGGCAGGCAATTAGGCAGATAATTAGGCAGGCAATTAGGCAGTTAGTAAGGCAGTTAATTAGGCAGTTAATAAGGCAGGCAATTAGGCAGATAATTAGGCAGGCAATTAGGCAGGCAATAAGGCAGGTAAGCAATTAGGCAGGCAATTAGGCAGTTAATTAGGCAGGCAATTAGGCAGGCAAGCAATTAGGCAGGCAATAAGGCAGTTAATTAGGCAGGCAATTAGGCAGGCAAGCAATTAGGCAGGCAATAAGGCAGGAAATTAGGCAGTTATTTAGGCAGGCAATTAGGCAGTTATTTAGGCAGGCAATTAGGCACTTTAAGGCAGTTAATTAGGCAGGCAATTAGGCAGGCATGCAATTAGGCAGGCAGTAAGGCTGTTAATTAGGCAGGCAATTAGGCAGATAATTAGGCAGGCAATTAGGCAGTTAATTAGGGAGGCAATTAGGCAGGTAAATAGGCAGACAATTAGGCAAGCAATTAGGCAGGCAATAAGACAGGCAATTAGGCAGATAATTATGCAGGCAGTTAGGCAGGTAGTAAGGCAGTTAATTAGGCAGTTAATTAGGCAGGCAATTAGGCAGTTAATTAAGCAGGCAATTAGACAGGGTATTAGTCAGTTAATTAGGCAAGCAATTAAGCAGGCAATTAGGCAGGCAATAAGGCAGTTAATTAGGCAGGCAATAAGGCAGGAAATTAGGCAGTTATTTAGGCAGGCAATTAGGCATTTTATGGCAGTTAATTAGGCAAGCAATTAGGCAGGCAATAAGGCAGGCAATTAGGCAGTTAATTAGGCAGGAAATTTGGCAGGCAATTAGGCAGTTAATTAGGCAGACAATTAGGCAGGCAAGCAATTAGGCAGGCAATAAAACAGGAAATTAGGCATTTATTTAGGCAGGCAATTAGGCAGTAATTTAGGCAGGCAATTAGGCACTTTAAGGCAGTTAATTAGGCAGATAATTAGGCAGGCAATTAGGCAGATAATTAGGCAGGCAATTGGACAGGCAATTAGGCATTAAATTAGGCATGCAAGTAGGCAGGTAATTAGGCACGCAATTAGGTAGTTAATTAGGCAAGCAATTAAGCAGACAATTAGGCAGGCAATTAGGCAGGCAGTAAGGCAGTTAATAAGGCAGTTAGTTAGGCGGGCAATTAGGCAGTTAATTAAGCAGGCAATTAGACAGGGTATTAGTCAGTAAATTAGGCAAGCAGATAAGCAGGCAATTAGGCAGGCAATAAGGCAGAAAATTAGGCAGTTAATTAGGCAGGCAAAGAGGCATGCAATTAGGCAGTCAACTAGGCAGGTAATTAGGCAGGCAATTAGGCAGTTAATTAGGCAGGCAATTAGGCAGTTAATTAGGCAGGCAATTAGGCAGTTAATTAGGCAGTTAATAAGGCAGGCAATAGAGCAGGCAATTAGGCAGGCAATAAGGCAGGAAATTAGGCAGTTAATTAGGCAGGCAATTTGGCAGGCAATTAGGCAGGCAATTAGGCAGTTAATTAGGCAGGCAATTAAGCAGTTAATTAGGCAGGCAATTAGGCAGTTAATTAGGCAGGCAATTAGGCAGGTAATTAGGCAGTTAATTAGGCAGGCAATAGAACAGGCAATTAGGCAGGCAATAAAGCAGTAAATTAAGCAGGCATTTAGGCAGGCAATTAGGGAGGCAATAAGGTAGTAAATTAGGCAGGCAATTAGGCAGATAATTAGGCTGGCAATTTGACAGGCAATTAGGCAAGCAATTAGGAAGCAATTAAGCAGATAATTAGGCAGGCAATAAGGCAGTTAATTAGGCAACTGATTAGGCATTTAATTAGGCATGCAAGAAGGCAGGTAATTAGGCACGCAATTAGGTAGTTAATTAGGCAAGCAATTAGGCATACAATTAGGCAGTTTATTAGGCGGGCAATTAGCAGTTAATTAGGCAGGAAAATAGGTAGGCAAGCAATTAGGCAGGCAATTAGGCAGGCAATGAGGCAGGAAATTAGGCAGTTATTTAGGCAGGCAATTAGGCACTTAAAGGCAGTAAATTAGGCAGGCGATTAGGCAGTTATTTAGGCAGGCAATTAGGCACTTAAAGGCAGTAAATTAGGCAGGCAATTAGGCAGGCATGCAATTAGGCAGGCATGCTATTAGGCAGGAAGTAAGGCAGTTAATTAGGCAGGCAATTAAGCATTTAATTAAGCAGGCAATTGGACAGGCAATTAGGCAAGCAATTCGGCAGGCAATAAGCAGATAATTAGGCAGGCAATTAGGCAGTTAATTAGGCAGGCAATTAGGCAGTTAATTAGGCAGTTAAATAGGCAGGCAATTCGGCAGTTAATTAGGCAGGCAATTAGGCAGGCAGTTAGGCAGTAAATTAGGCAGTTAATAAGGCAGGCAATAGAGCAGGCAATTAGGCAGGCAATAAGGCAGTTAATTAGGCTAGCATTTAGGCAGGCAATTAGGCAGGCAATAAGGTAGTTAATAAGGCAGGCAATTAGGCAGATAATTAGGCAGGCAATTGGACAGGCAATTAGGCAAGCAATTAGGCAGGCAATTAAGCAGATAATTAGGCAGGCAATTAGGCAGTTAATTAGGCAACTAATTAGGCAACTAATTAGGCAGGCAATTAGGCAGTTAATTAGGCAGGCAATTAGCAGTTAATTAGGCAGGCAATTAGGCAGGCAAGAAGGCAGGAAAATAGGCAGTTAATTAGGCAGGCAATGTGGCAGGCAATTAGGCAGTCAATTAGGCAGGTAATTGGACAGGCAATTTGGCAAGCAATTAGGCAGGCAATAAGCAGATAATTAGGCAGTCAATTAGGCAGTTAATTAGGCAGTTAATTAAGCAGTTAAATAGGCATGCAATTAGGCATTTAATTAGGCAGGCAATTAGGCAGTTAATTAGGCAGGCAATTAGGCAGGCAATAAGGTAGTTAATAAGGCAGGCAATTAGGCAGATAATTAGGCAGGCAATTGGACAGGCAATTAGGCAAGCAATTAGGCAGGCAATTAAGCAGATAATTAGGCAGGCAATTAGGCTGTTAATTAGGCAACTAATTAGGCATTTAATTAGGCATGCAAGTAGGCAGGTAATTAGGCACGCAATTAGGTAGTTAATTAGGCAAGCAATTAGGCAGACAATTAGGCAGTTAATTAGGCAGGCAATTAGGCAGGCAAGCAATTAGGCACGCAATTAGGCAGTTAATTAGGCAGGCAATAAGGCAGGCAAGCAATTAGGCAGGCAATAAGGCAGGAAATTAGGCAGTTTTTTAGGCAGGCAATTAGGTACTTTAAGGCAGTTAATTAGGCAGGAAATTAGGCAGGCAATTAGGCAGGCAGTAAGGCTGTTAATTAGGCAGGCAATTAGGCAGATAATTATACAGGCAATTAGGCAGTTAATTAGGCAGGCAGTTAGGCAGTTAATTAGGCAGTTAATAAGGCAGGCAATAGAGCAGGCAATTAGGCAGGCAATAAGGCAAATAATTAGGCTAGCATTTAGGCAGGCAATTAGGCAGGCAATAAGGTAGTTAATAAGGCAGGCAATTAGGCAGATAATTAGGCAGGCAATTAGGCAGGCAATTAGGCAGCAATTAGGCAGGCAATTAGGCAGTTAATTAGGCAGGCAATTAGGCAGGCTTATTGGCAGGCAATTAGGCAGGCTTATAGGCAGGCATTTAGGCAAACAAATAGTCAGGCATACAATTAGGCTGGCAATCAGGCAGGCAATTAGGTAGGCAATTAGGCAGATAATTAGGCGGGCAATTAGGCAGGCAATAAAGAAGGCAATTAGGCAGATAATTAGGCAGTCAATTATGCAGTTAATTTGGCAGTTAAAAAGGCAGGCAATTAGGCAGTTAATTAGGTAGGCAATTAGGCAGTTAATTAGGCAGGAAATAAGGCAAGCAATAAGGCAGGAAATTAGGCAGTTTATTAGGCAGGCAATAAGGCAGTTAATTAGGCAAGCAATTAGGCAGATAATTAGGCGGGCAATTAGGCAGTTTATTAGGGAGGCAATTAGGCAGGTAATTAGGCAGACAAATAGGCAAGCAATTAGGCAGGCAATAAGGCGGGCAATTAGGCAGGCAGTAAGGCAGTTAATTAGGCAGGCAATGAGCAGTTAATTAAGCAAACAATTAGACAGGCTATTAGTCAGTTAATTAGGCAAGCAATTAAGCAGGCAATTAGGCAAGCAATAAGACAGTTAATTAGGCAAGCATTTAGGCAGGCAATTAGGCAGGCAAGTAGGCAGGTAATTAGGCACACAATCAGGTAGTTAATTAGGCAAGCAATTAGGCAGACAATTAGGCAGGCACATAGGCAGTTAATTAGGCAGGCAATTAGGCAGGCAATTAGGCAGGCAATAAGGCAGGAATTTAGGCAGTTAATTAGGGAGGCAATTAGGCAGGTAATTAGGCAGACAATAAGGCAAGCAATTAGGCAGGCAATAAGGCAGGCAGGAAATTAGGCAAAAAGGCAGGCAATTAGGCAATTAATTAGTTCGCATATCGCAGGTTGCAGTAGAATGTATATGGTATGCGGATTGCGTTTTGCGGTTTGCAGTTTCAGTTGCAGTTTGAAGTTCGCAGTTCGCAAATCGCAAATTGTCGTTTGCGGATTTCGGTTTTCGGTTTGTGGTTTATGGTTTGTGGTTTGCTGATTGCCGTTTCAGTTCGCATTTGCAGTTCGTAGTATGAAGTTAGCAGTTTTTCAGTTCGCAGTTTGCAGTTCGCAGTGCGCAAATACGCATTTGGCGTTTTTGTTGTTTGCAATTCGCAGTTTTACTTTTTGCGGTTTGCAGCTTGTAGTTCGCTGTTCGCAGTTCGCAGTTTGCACTTCGCATTTTGCAGTTCGCAGTTTGCAGTTCTCATGTAACAGCCAAAAGTTTGTAGTTTGCAGGTTGCAGTTCGCAGTTTGCAGTGTGCAGTTAGGAGTTTGTTTTTGGCTGTTAGTAGATTTGAATTTCGCAGTTTTCCGTTCGCACATTTCAGTTGCAGTTTGCAGTTAGCAGTTAGGAGTTTAATGTTTGCAGTTTGCAGTTCGCATTTCGCATTTCTCATTTTTCAGTTCGTTGTTCGCAAGTTCGCATTTTGCAGTTTGCAAATTGTTAATTGCGGTTTCCATTTTGCGGTTTGCAGTTTTCAGTTTGCTGTTCGAGTTTGCGGTATGTGGTTTACGTAATGCAGTTGTAGTTTTCATTTTGATGTTTGCAGTTCGCAATTTGCAGTTCGCAGATAGTAGTTCTTAGTTTACAGTTTAGACAGGCTATTAGTCAGTTAATTAGGCAAGCAATTAAGCAGGCAATTAGGCAGACAATAAGGCAGTTAATTAGGCAAGCATTTAGGCAGGCAATTAGGCAGGCAATTAGGTAGTTAATTATGCAGGCAATTAAGCAGATAATTAGGCAGGCAATTAGGCAGATAATTAGGCAGGCAATTGGACAGGCAATTAAGCAAGCAATTAGGCAGGCAATAAGAAGATAATTAGGCAGGCAATTAGGCAGTTAATTAGGCAGGCAATTAGGCAGTTAATTAAGCAGTTAAATAGGCAGGCAATTAGGCATTTGATTAGGCAGGCAATAAGGCAGGCAGTAAGGCTGTTAATTATGCAGGCAATTAGGCAGATAATTAGGCAGGCTATTAGGCAGTTAATTAGGGAGGCAATTAGGCAGGTAATTAGGCAGACAATTAGGCAAGCAATTAGGCAGGCAATAAGGCAGGCAATTAGGCAGATAATTAGGCAGGCAATTAGGCAGTTAGTAAGGCAGTTAATTAGGCAGTTAATTAGGCAGGCAATTAGGCAGTTAATTAAGCAGGCAATTAGACAGGGTATTAGTCAGTTAATTAGGCAAGCAATTTAGCAGGCAATTAGGCAGGCAATAAGGCAGATAATTAGGCAAGCAATAAGGCAGGAAATTAGGCAGTTATTTAGGCAGAAAATTAGGCACTTAAAGGCAGTTAATTAGGCAGGCAATTAGGCACGCATGCTATTAGGCAGGCAATTAGGCAGACAATTAGGCAGTTAATTAGGCAGGCAATTAGGCAGTTAATTAGGCAGGCAATTAGGCAGGCAAGCAATTAGGCAGGCAATAAGGCAGGAAATTAGGCAGTTATTTAGGCAGGCAATTAGGCACTTTAAGGCAGTTAATTAGGCAGGCAATTAGGCAGGCATGCAATTAGGCAGGCAGTAAGGCAGGCAATTAGGCAGGCAATTAGGTAGTTAATTAGGCAGGCAATTAGGCAGGTTATTAGGGAGGCAATTAGGCAGTTAATTAGGCAGATAATTAGGCAGGCAATTAGGCATGCAGTAGGACATTTAATTAGGCAGTTAATTAGGCATTTAATTAAGCAGGCAATTAGACAGGGTATTAGTCAGTTAATTAGGCAAGCAATTAAGCAGGCAATTAGGCAGGCAATAAGGCAGTTAATTAGGCAAGCAATTAGGCAGGCAATAAGGCAGACAATTAGGCAGATAATTAGGCAGGCAATTAGGCAGGCAGTAAGGCAGTTAATTAGGCAGTTAATTAGGCAGGCAATTAGGCAGTTAATTAAGCAGGCAATTAGACAGGGTATTAGTCAGTCAATTAGGCAAGCAATTAAGCAGGCAATTAGGCAGGCAATCAGGCAGTTTATTAGGCAAGCATTTAGGCAGGCAATTAGGCAGGAAATTAGGCAGTTAATTAGGCAGGCAATTAGGTAGTTAATTAGGCAGGCAATTAGGCAGTTAATTAGGCAGGCAATTAGGCAGTTAATTAGGCAAGCAGTTAGGCAGTTAATTAGGCAGATAGTAGGCAGGCAATTAGGCAGTTAATTAGGCAGGCAATTAGGCAGTTAATTAGGCAGGCAATTAGGCAGTTAATTAAGCAGGCAATTAGACAGGGTATTAGTCAGTCAATTAGGCAAGCAATTAAGCAGGCAATTAGGCAGGCAATCAGGCTGTTAATTAGGCAACTAATTAGGCATTTAATTAGGCATGCAAGTAGGCAGGTAATTAGGCACGCAATTAGGTAGTTAATTAGGCAAGCAATTAGGCAGACAATTAGGCAGTTAATTAGGCAGGCAATTAGGCAGGCAAGCAATTAGGCACGCAATTAGGCAGTTAATTAGGCAGGCAATAAGGCAGGCAAGCAATTAGGCAGGCAATAAGGCAGGAAATTAGGCAGTTTTTTAGGCAGGCAATTAGGTACTTTAAGGCAGTTAATTAGGCAGGAAATTAGGCAGGCAATTAGGCAGGCAGTAAGGCTGTTAATTAGGCAGGCAATTAGGCAGATAATTATACAGGCAATTAGGCAGTTAATTAGGCAGGCAGTTAGGCAGTTAATTAGGCAGTTAATAAGGCAGGCAATAGAGCAGGCAATTAGGCAGGCAATAAGGCAAATAATTAGGCTAGCATTTAGGCAGGCAATTAGGCAGGCAATAAGGTAGTTAATAAGGCAGGCAATTAGGCAGATAATTAGGCAGGCAATACGGAAGGCAATTAGGCAGCAATTAGGCAGGCAATTAGGCAGTTAATTAGGCAGGCAATTAGGCAGGCTTATTGGCAGGCAATTAGGCAGGCTTATAGGCAGGCATTTAGGCAAACAAATAGTCAGGCATACAATTAGGCTGGCAATCAGGCAGGCAATTAGGTAGGCAATTAGGCAGATAATTAGGCGGGCAATTAGGCAGGCAATAAAGAAGGCAATTAGGCAGATAATTAGGCAGTCAATTATGCAGTTAATTTGGCAGTTAAAAAGGCAGGCAATTAGGCAGTTAATTAGGTAGGCAATTAGGCAGTTAATTAGGCAGGAAATAAGGCAAGCAATAAGGCAGGAAATTAGGCAGTTTATTAGGCAGGCAATAAGGCAGTTAATTAGGCAAGCAATTAGGCAGATAATTAGGCGGGCAATTAGGCAGTTTATTAGGGAGGCAATTAGGCAGGTAATTAGGCAGACAAATAGGCAAGCAATTAGGCAGGCAATAAGGCGGGCAATTAGGCAGGCAGTAAGGCAGTTAATTAGGCAGGCAATGAGCAGTTAATTAAGCAAACAATTAGACAGGCTATTAGTCAGTTAATTAGGCAAGCAATTAAGCAGGCAATTAGGCAAGCAATAAGACAGTTAATTAGGCAAGCATTTAGGCAGGCAATTAGGCAGGCAAGTAGGCAGGTAATTAGGCACACAATCAGGTAGTTAATTAGGCAAGCAATTAGGCAGACAATTAGGCAGGCACATAGGCAGTTAATTAGGCAGGCAATTAGGCAGGCAATTAGGCAGGCAATAAGGCAGGAATTTAGGCAGTTAATTAGGGAGGCAATTAGGCAGGTAATTAGGCAGACAATAAGGCAAGCAATTAGGCAGGCAATAAGGCAGGCAGGAAATTAGGCAAAAAGGCAGGCAATTAGGCAATTAATTAGTTCGCATATCGCAGGTTGCAGTAGAATGTATATGGTATGCGGATTGCGTTTTGCGGTTTGCAGTTTCAGTTGCAGTTTGAAGTTCGCAGTTCGCAAATCGCAAATTGTCGTTTGCGGATTTCGGTTTTCGGTTTGTGGTTTATGGTTTGTGGTTTGCTGATTGCCGTTTCAGTTCGCATTTGCAGTTCGTAGTATGAAGTTAGCAGTTTTTCAGTTCGCAGTTTGCAGTTCGCAGTGCGCAAATACGCATTTGGCGTTTTTGTTGTTTGCAATTCGCAGTTTTACTTTTTGCGGTTTGCAGCTTGTAGTTCGCTGTTCGCAGTTCGCAGTTTGCACTTCGCATTTTGCAGTTCGCAGTTTGCAGTTCTCATGTAACAGCCAAAAGTTTGTAGTTTGCAGGTTGCAGTTCGCAGTTTGCAGTGTGCAGTTAGGAGTTTGTTTTTGGCTGTTAGTAGATTTGAATTTCGCAGTTTTCCGTTCGCACATTTCAGTTGCAGTTTGCAGTTAGCAGTTAGGAGTTTAATGTTTGCAGTTTGCAGTTCGCATTTCGCATTTCTCATTTTTCAGTTCGTTGTTCGCAAGTTCGCATTTTGCAGTTTGCAAATTGTTAATTGCGGTTTCCATTTTGCGGTTTGCAGTTTTCAGTTTGCTGTTCGAGTTTGCGGTATGTGGTTTACGTAATGCAGTTGTAGTTTTCATTTTGATGTTTGCAGTTCGCAATTTGCAGTTCGCAGATAGTAGTTCTTAGTTTACAGTTTAGACAGGCTATTAGTCAGTTAATTAGGTAAGCAATTAAGCAGGCAATTAGGCAGACAATAAGGCAGTTAATTAGGCAAGCATTTAGGCAGGCAATTAGGCAGGCAATTAGGTAGTTAATTATGCAGGCAATTAAGCAGATAATTAGGCAGGCAATTAGGCAGATAATTAGGCAGGCAATTGGACAGGCAATTAAGCAAGCAATTAGGCAGGCAATAAGAAGATAATTAGGCAGGCAATTAGGCAGTTAATTAGGCAGGCAATTAGGCAGTTAATTAAGCAGTTAAATAGGCAGGCAATTAGGCATTTGATTAGGCAGGCAATAAGGCAGGCAGTAAGGCTGTTAATTATGCAGGCAATTAGGCAGATAATTAGGCAGGCTATTAGGCAGTTAATTAGGGAGGCAATTAGGCAGGTAATTAGGCAGACAATTAGGCAAGCAATTAGGCAGGCAATAAGGCAGGCAATTAGGCAGATAATTAGGCAGGCAATTAGGCAGTTAGTAAGGCAGTTAATTAGGCAGTTAATTAGGCAGGCAATTAGGCAGTTAATTAAGCAGGCAATTAGACAGGGTATTAGTCAGTTAATTAGGCAAGCAATTTAGCAGGCAATTAGGCAGGCAATAAGGCAGATAATTAGGCAAGCAATAAGGCAGGAAATTAGGCAGTTATTTAGGCAGAAAATTAGGCACTTAAAGGCAGTTAATTAGGCAGGCAATTAGGCACGCATGCTATTAGGCAGGCAATTAGGCAGACAATTAGGCAGTTAATTAGGCAGGCAATTAGGCAGTTAATTAGGCAGGCAATTAGGCAGGCAAGCAATTAGGCAGGCAATAAGGCAGGAAATTAGGCAGTTATTTAGGCAGGCAATTAGGCACTTTAAGGCAGTTAATTAGGCAGGCAATTAGGCAGGCATGCAATTAGGCAGGCAGTAAGGCAGGCAATTAGGCAGGCAATTAGGTAGTTAATTAGGCAGGCAATTAGGCAGGTTATTAGGGAGGCAATTAGGCAGTTAATTAGGCAGATAATTAGGCAGGCAATTAGGCATGCAGTAGGACATTTAATTAGGCAGTTAATTAGGCATTTAATTAAGCAGGCAATTAGACAGGGTATTAGTCAGTTAATTAGGCAAGCAATTAAGCAGGCAATTAGGCAGGCAATAAGGCAGTTAATTAGGCAAGCAATTAGGCAGGCAATAAGGCAGACAATTAGGCAGATAATTAGGCAGGCAATTAGGCAGGCAGTAAGGCAGTTAATTAGGCAGTTAATTAGGCAGGCAATTAGGCAGTTAATTAAGCAGGCAATTAGACAGGGTATTAGTCAGTCAATTAGGCAAGCAATTAAGCAGGCAATTAGGCAGGCAATCAGGCAGTTTATTAGGCAAGCATTTAGGCAGGCAATTAGGCAGGAAATTAGGCAGTTAATTAGGCAGGCAATTAGGTAGTTAATTAGGCAGGCAATTAGGCAGTTAATTAGGCAGGCAATTAGGCAGTTAATTAGGCAAGCAGTTAGGCAGTTAATTAGGCAGATAGTAGGCAGGCAATTAGGCAGTTAATTAGGCAGGCAATTAGGCAGTTAATTAGGCAGGCAATTAGGCAGGCAAGCAATTAGGCAGGCAATAAGGCAGGAAATTAGGCAGTTATTTAGGCAGGCAATTAGGCACTTTAAGGCAGTTAATTAGGCAGGCAATTAGGCAGGCAATTAGGCAGGCAGTAAGGCTGTTAATTAGGCAGGCAATTAGGCAGATAATTAGGCAGGCAATTAGGCAGTTAATTAGGCAGTTAATTAGGCAGTTAAAAGGCAGGCAATAGAGCAGGCAATTAGGCAGGCAATAAGGCAAATAATTAGGCTAGCATTTAGGCAGGCAATTAGGCAGGCAATAAGGTAGTTAATAAGGCAGGCAATTAGGCAGTTAATTAAGCAGGCAATTAGACAGGGTATTAGTCAGTTAATTAGGCAAGCAATTAAGCAGGCAATTAGGCAGGCAATTAGGCAGATAATAAGGCAGAAAATTAGGCAGTTAATTAGGCAGGCAATGAGGCAGGCAATTAGGCAGTCAATTAGGCAGGTAATTAGGCAGGCAATTAGACAGTTTATTAGGCAGGCAATTAGTCAGTTAATTAGGCAGGCAATTAGGCAGTTAATTAGGCAGTTAATAAGGCAGGCAATAGAGCAGGCAATTAGGCAGGCAATAAGGCAGGAAATTAGGCAGTTAATTAGATAGGCAATTTGGCAGGCAATTAGGCAGGCAATTAGGCAGTGAATTAGGCAGGCAATTAAGCAGTTAATTAGGCAGGCAATTAGGCAGTTAATTAGGCAGGCAATTAGGCAGGTAGTTAGGCAGGCAATAGAACAGGCAATTAGGCAGGCAATAAAGCAGTTAATTAGGCAGGCATTTAGGCAGGCAATTAGGCAGGCAATAAGGTAGTAAATTAGGCAGGCAATTAGGCACATAATTAGGCTGGCAATTTGACAGGCAATTAGGCAAGCAATTAGGAAGCAATTAAGCAGATAATTAGGCAGGCAATAAGGCAGTTAATTAGGCAACTGATTAGGCATTTAATTAGGCATGCAAGTAGGCAGGTAATTAGGCACGCAATTAGGTAGTTAATTAGGCAAGCAATTAGGCAGACAATTAGGCAGTTAATTAGGCAGGCAATTAGGCAGTTAATTAGGCAGGCAATTAGGTAGGCAAGCAATTAGGCAGGCAATGAGGCAGGAAATGAGGCAGTTATTTAAACAGGCAATTAGGCACTTTAAGGCATTTAATTAGGCAGGCAATTAGGCAGGCATGCAATTAGGCAGGCATGCTATTAGGCAGGAAGTAAGGCAGTTAATTAGGCAGGCAATTAAGCAGTTAATTAGGCAGGCAATTAGGCAGTTAATTAAGCCAGCAATTAGACAGGCAATTAGGCAAGCAATTAGGCAGGCAATAAGCAGATAATTAGGCTGGCAATTAGGCAGTTAATTAGGCAGGCAATTAGGCACTTAATTAGGCAGTTAAATAGGCAGGCAATTCGGCAGTTAATTAGGCAGGCAATTAGGCAGGCAGTTAGGCAGTTAATTAGGCAGTTAATAAGGCAGGCAATAGAGCAGGCAATTAGGCAGGCAATAAGGCAGTTAATTAGGCTAGCATTTAGGCAGGCAATTAGGCAGGCAATAAGGTAGTTAATAAGGCAGGCAATTAGGCAGATAATTAGAAAGGCAATTGGACAGTCAATTAGGCAAGCAATTAGGCAGGCAATTAAGCAGATAATTAGGCAGGCAATTAGGCAGTTAATTAGGCAACTAATTAGGCAACTAATTAGGCATTTAATTAGGCAGGCAATAAGGCAGTTAATTAGGCAGGCAATTAGGCAGTTAATTAGGCAGGCAATTAGACAGGCAATAAGGCAGGATATTAGGCAGTTAATTAGGCAGGCAATGAGGCAGGCAATTAGGCAGTCAATTAGGCAGGCAATTGGACAGGCAATTAGGCAAGCAATTAGGCAGGCAATAAGCAGATAATTAGGCAGTCAATTAGGCAATTAATTAGGCAGTTAATTAAGCAGTTAAATAGGCATGCAATTAGGCATTTAATTAGGCAGGCAATTAGGCAGTTAATTAGGCAGTTAATTAGGCAGGCAATTAGGCAGTCAAGAAGGCAGGAAATTAGGCAGTTAATTAGGCAGGCAATGAGGCAGGCAATTAGGCAGTCAATTAGGCAGGTAATTAGGCAGGCAATTAGGCAGTTAATTAGGCAGGCAATTAGGCAGTTAATCAGGCAGGCAATTCTGCAGGCAGTAAGGCTGCTAATTAGGCAGGCAATTAGGCAGATAATTAGGCAGGCAATTAGGCAGGCATTTAGGTAGTTAATTAGGCAGGCAATTAGGCAGTTAATTAGGCAGGCAATTAGGCAGTTAATTAGGCAGGCAATTGGACAGGCAATTAGGCAAATAATTAGGCAGGCAATAAGCAGATAATTAGGCAGGCAATTAGGCAGGCAAGCAATTAGGCAGGCAATTAGGCAGGCAATTAGGCAGGAAATTAGGCAGGCAATAAGGCAGGAATTTAGGCAGTTAATTAGGGAGGCAATTAGGCAGGTAATTAGGCATACAATAAGGCAAGCAATTAGGCAGGCAATAAGGCAGGCAGGAAATTAGGCAAAAAGGCAGGCAATTAGGCAATTAATTAGTTCGCATATCGAAGTTTGCGGTAGAATGTATATGGTATGCGGATTGCGTTTTGCGGTTTGCAGTTTCAGTTGCAGTTTGAAGTTCGCAGTTCGCATATCGCAAATTGTCGTTTGCGGATTTCGGTTTTCGGTTTGTGGTTTATGGTTTGTGGTTTGCTGATTGCCGTTTCAGTTCGCATTTGCAGTTCTTAGTATGAAGTTAGCAGTTTTTCAGTTCGCAGTTTGCAGTTCGCAGTGCGCAAATACACATTTGGCGTTTTAGTTGTTTGCAATTCACAGTTTTACTTTTTGCGGTTTGCAGCTTGTAGTTCGCTGTTCGCAGTTCGCAGTTTGCACTTCGCATTTTGCAGTTCGCAGTTTGCAGTTCTCATGTAACAGCCAAAAGTTTGTAGTTTGCAGGTTGCAGTTCGCAGTTTGCAGTGTGCAGTTAGGAGTTTGTTTTTGGCTGTTAGTAGATTTGAATTTCGCAGTTTTCCGTTCGCACATTTCAGTTGCAGTTTGCAGTTAGCAGTTAGGAGTTTAATGTTTGCAGTTTGCAGTTCGCATTTCGCATTTCTCATTTTTCAGTTCGTTGTTCGCAAGTTCGCATATCGCAGTTTGCAAATTGTTAATTGCGGTTTCCATTTTGCGGTTTGCAGTTTTCAGTTTGCTGTTCGAGTTTGCGGTATGTGGTTTACGTGTTGCAGTTGTAGTTTTCATTTTGATGTTAGCAGTTCGCAATTTGCAGTTCGCAGATAGTAGTTCTTAGTTTACAGTTTAGACAGGCTATTAGTCAGTTAATTAGGCAAGCAATTAAGCAGGCAATTAGGCAGGCAATAAGGCAGTTAATTAGGCAAGCATTTAGGCAGGCAATTAGGTAGTTAATTAGGCAGGCAATTAAGCAGATAATTAGGCAGGCAATTAGGCAGATAATTAGGCAGGCAATTGGACAGGCAATTAGGCAAGCAATGAGGCAGGCAATAAGAAGATAATTAGGCAGGCAATTAGGCAGTTAATTAGGCAGGCAATTAGGCAGTTAATTAAGCAGTTAAATAGGCAGGCAATTAGGCATTTGATTAGGCAGGCAATAAGGCAGGCAGTAAGGCTGTTAATTATGCAGGCAATTAGGCAGATAATTAGGCAGGCTATTAGGCAGTTAATTAGGGAGGCAATTAGGCAGGTAATTAGGCAGACAATTAGGCAAGCAATTAGGCAGGCAATAAGGCAGGCAATTAGGCAGATAATTAGGCAGGCAATTAGGCAGGCAGTAAGGCAGTTAATTAGGCAGTTAATTAGGCAGGCAATTAGGCAGACAATTAGGCAGTTAATTAGGCAGGCAATTAGGCATATAATTAGGCAGGCAATTAGGCAGGCAAGCAATAAGGCAGGCAATAAGGCAGGAAATTAGGCAGTTATTTAGGCAGGCAATTAGGCACTTTAAGGCAGTTAATTAGGAAGGCAATTAGGCAGGCATGCAATTAGGCAGGCAGTAAGGCAGGCAATTAGGCAGGCAATAAGGCAGATAATTAGGCAAGCAATAAGGCAGGAAATTAGGCAGTTATTTAGGCAGAAAATTAGGCACTTAAAGGCAGTTAATTAGGCAGGCAATTAGGCACGCATGCTATTAGGCAGGCAATTAGGCAGACAATTAGGCAGTTAATTAGGCAGGCAATTAGGCAGTTAATTAGGCAGGCAATTAGGCAGGCAAGCAATTAGGCAGGCAATAAGGCAGGAAATTAGGCAGTTATTTAGGCAGGCAATTAGGCACTTTAAGGCAGTTAATTAGGCAGGCAATTAGGCAGGCATGCAATTAGGCAGGCAGTAAGGCAGGCAATTAGGCAGGCAATTAGGTAGTTAATTAGGCAGGCAATTAGGCAGGTTATTAGGGAGGCAATTAGGCAGTTAATTAGGCAGATAATTAGGCAGGCAATTAGGCATGCAGTAGGACATTTAATTAGGCAGTTAATTAGGCATTTAATTAAGCAGGCAATTAGACAGGGTATTAGTCAGTTAATTAGGCAAGCAATTAAGCAGGCAATTAGGCAGGCAATAAGGCAGTTAATTAGGCAAGCAATTAGGCAGGCAATAAGGCAGACAATTAGGCAGATAATTAGGCAGGCAATTAGGCAGGCAGTAAGGCAGTTAATTAGGCAGTTAATTAGGCAGGCAATTAGGCAGTTAATTAAGCAGGCAATTAGACAGGGTATTAGTCAGTCAATTAGGCAAGCAATTAAGCAGGCAATTAGGCAGGCAATCAGGCAGTTTATTAGGCAAGCATTTAGGCAGGCAATTAGGCAGGAAATTAGGCAGTTAATTAGGCAGGCAATTAGGTAGTTAATTAGGCAGGCAATTAGGCAGTTAATTAGGCAGGCAATTAGGCAGTTAATTAGGCAAGCAGTTAGGCAGTTAATTAGGCAGATAGTAGGCAGGCAATTAGGCAGTTAATTAGGTAGGCAATTAGGCAGTTAATTAGGCAGGCAATTAGGCAGGCAAGCAATTAGGCAGGCAATAAGGCAGGAAATTAGGCAGTTATTTAGGCAGGCAATTAGGCACTTTAAGGCAGTTAATTAGGCAGGCAATTAGGCAGGCAATTAGGCAGGCAGTAAGGCTGTTAATTAGGCAGGCAATTAGGCAGATAATTAGGCAGGCAATTAGGCAGTTAATTAGGCAGTTAATTAGGCAGTTAAAAGGCAGGCAATAGAGCAGGCAATTAGGCAGGCAATAAGGCAAATAATTAGGCTAGCATTTAGGCAGGCAATTAGGCAGGCAATAAGGTAGTTAATAAGGCAGGCAATTAGGCAGTTAATTAAGCAGGCAATTAGACAGGGTATTAGTCAGTTAATTAGGCAAGCAATTAAGCAGGCAATTAGGCAGGCAATTAGGCAGATAATAAGGCAGAAAATTAGGCACTTAATTAGGCAGGCAATGAGGCATGCAATTAGGCAGTCAATTAGGCAGGTAATTAGGCAGGCAATTAGACAGTTTATTAGGCAGGCAATTAGTCAGTTAATTAGGCAGGCAATTAGGCAGTTAATTAGGCAGTTAATAAGGCAGGCAATAGAGCAGGCAATTAGGCAGGCAATAAGGCAGGAAATTAGGCAGTTAATTAGATAGGCAATTTGGCAGGCAATTAGGCAGGCAATTAGGCAGTGAATTAGGCAGGCAATTAAGCAGTTAATTAGGCAGGCAATTAGGCAGTTAATTAGGCAGGCAATTAGGCAGGTAGTTAGGCAGGCAATAGAACAGGCAATTAGGCAGGCAATAAAGCAGTTAATTAGGCAGGCATTTAGGCAGGCAATTAGGCAGGCAATAAGGTAGTAAATTAGGCAGGCAATTAGGCACATAATTAGGCTGGCAATTTGACAGGCAATTAGGCAAGCAATTAGGAAGCAATTAAGCAGATAATTAGGCAGGCAATAAGGCAGTTAATTAGGCAACTGATTAGGCATTTAATTAGGCATGCAAGTAGGCAGGTAATTAGGCACGCAATTAGGTAGTTAATTAGGCAAGCAATTAGGCAGACAATTAGGCAGTTAATTAGGCAGGCAATTAGGCAGTTAATTAGGCAGGCAATTAGGTAGGCAAAGCAATTAGGCAGGCAATGAGGCAGGAAATGAGGCAGTTATTTAAACAGGCAATTAGGCACTTTAAGGCATTTAATTAGGCAGGCAATTAGGCAGGCATGCAATTAGGCAGGCATGCTATTAGGCAGGAAGTAAGGCAGTTAATTAGGCAGGCAATTAAGCAGTTAATTAGGCAGGCAATAGGCAGTTAATTAAGCCAGCAATTAGACAGGCAATTAGGCAAGCAATTAGGCAGGCAATAAGCAGATAATTAGGCTGGCAATTAGGCAGTTAATTAGGCAGGCAATTAGGCACTTAATTAGGCAGTTAAATAGGCAGGCAATTCGGCAGTTAATTAGGCAGGCAATTAGGCAGGCAGTTAGGCAGTTAATTAGGCAGTTAATAAGGCAGGCAATAGAGCAGGCAATTAGGCAGGCAATAAGGCAGTTAATTAGGCTAGCATTTAGGCAGGCAATTAGGCAGGCAATAAGGTAGTTAATAAGGCAGGCAATTAGGCAGATAATTAGAAAGGCAATTGGACAGTCAATTAGGCAAGCAATTAGGCAGGCAATTAAGCAGATAATTAGGCAGGCAATTAGGCAGTTAATTAGGCAACTAATTAGGCAACTAATTAGGCATTTAATTAGGCAGGCAATAAGGCAGTTAATTAGGCAGGCAATTAGGCAGTTAATTAGGCAGGCAATTAGACAGGCAATAAGGCAGGATATTAGGCAGTTAATTAGGCAGGCAATGAGGCAGGCAATTAGGCAGTCAATTAGGCAGGCAATTGGACAGGCAATTAGGCAAGCAATTAGGCAGGCAATAAGCAGATAATTAGGCAGTCAATTAGGCAATTAATTAGGCAGTTAATTAAGCAGTTAAATAGGCATGCAATTAGGCATTTAATTAGGCAGGCAATTAGGCAGTTAATTAGGCAGTTAATTAGGCAGGCAATTAGGCAGTCAAGAAGGCAGGAAATTAGGCAGTTAATTAGGCAGGCAATGAGGCAGGCAATTAGGCAGTCAATTAGGCAGGTAATTAGGCAGGCAATTAGGCAGTTAATTAGGCAGGCAATTAGGCAGTTAATCAGGCAGGCAATTCTGCAGGCAGTAAGGCTGCTAATTAGGCAGGCAATTAGGCAGATAATTAGGCAGGCAATTAGGCAGGCATTTAGGTAGTTAATTAGGCAGGCAATTAGGCAGTTAATTAGGCAGGCAATTAGGCAGTTAATTAGGCAGGCAATTGGACAGGCAATTAGGCAAATAATTAGGCAGGCAATAAGCAGATAATTAGGCAGGCAATTAGGCAGGCAAGCAATTAGGCAGGCAATTAGGCAGGCAATTAGGCAGGAAATTAGGCAGGCAATAAGGCAGGAATTTAGGCAGTTAATTAGGGAGGCAATTAGGCAGGTAATTAGGCATACAATAAGGCAAGCAATTAGGCAGGCAATAAGGCAGGCAGGAAATTAGGCAAAAAGGCAGGCAATTAGGCAATTAATTAGTTCGCATATCGAAGTTTGCGGTAGAATGTATATGGTATGCGGATTGCGTTTTGCGGTTTGCAGTTTCAGTTGCAGTTTGAAGTTCGCAGTTCGCATATCGCAAATTGTCGTTTGCGGATTTCGGTTTTCGGTTTGTGGTTTATGGTTTGTGGTTTGCTGATTGCCGTTTCAGTTCGCATTTGCAGTTCTTAGTATGAAGTTAGCAGTTTTTCAGTTCGCAGTTTGCAGTTCGCAGTGCGCAAATACACATTTGGCGTTTTAGTTGTTTGCAATTCACAGTTTTACTTTTTGCGGTTTGCAGCTTGTAGTTCGCTGTTCGCAGTTCGCAGTTTGCACTTCGCATTTTGCAGTTCGCAGTTTGCAGTTCTCATGTAACAGCCAAAAGTTTGTAGTTTGCAGGTTGCAGTTCGCAGTTTGCAGTGTGCAGTTAGGAGTTTGTTTTTGGCTGTTAGTAGATTTGAATTTCGCAGTTTTCCGTTCGCACATTTCAGTTGCAGTTTGCAGTTAGCAGTTAGGAGTTTAATGTTTGCAGTTTGCAGTTCGCATTTCGCATTTCTCATTTTTCAGTTCGTTGTTCGCAAGTTCGCATATCGCAGTTTGCAAATTGTTAATTGCGGTTTCCATTTTGCGGTTTGCAGTTTTCAGTTTGCTGTTCGAGTTTGCGGTATGTGGTTTACGTGTTGCAGTTGTAGTTTTTCATTTTGATGTTAGCAGTTCGCAATTTGCAGTTCGCAGATAGTAGTTCTTAGTTTACAGTTTAGACAGGCTATTAGTCAGTTAATTAGGCAAGCAATTAAGCAGGCAATTAGGCAGGCAATAAGGCAGTTAATTAGGCAAGCATTTAGGCAGGCAATTAGGTAGTTAATTAGGCAGGCAATTAAGCAGATAATTAGGCAGGCAATTAGGCAGATAATTAGGCAGGCAATTGGACAGGCAATTAGGCAAGCAATGAGGCAGGCAATAAGAAGATAATTAGGCAGGCAATTAGGCAGTTAATTAGGCAGGCAATTAGGCAGTTAATTAAGCAGTTAAATAGGCAGGCAATTAGGCATTTGATTAGGCAGGCAATAAGGCAGGCAGTAAGGCTGTTAATTATGCAGGCAATTAGGCAGATAATTAGGCAGGCTATTAGGCAGTTAATTAGGGAGGCAATTAGGCAGGTAATTAGGCAGACAATTAGGCAAGCAATTAGGCAGGCAATAAGGCAGGCAATTAGGCAGATAATTAGGCAGGCAATTAGGCAGGCAGTAAGGCAGTTAATTAGGCAGTTAATTAGGCAGGCAATTAGGCAGACAATTAGGCAGTTAATTAGGCAGGCAATTAGGCATATAATTAGGCAGGCAATTAGGCAGGCAAGCAATAAGGCAGGCAATAAGGCAGGAAATTAGGCAGTTATTTAGGCAGGCAATTAGGCACTTTAAGGCAGTTAATTAGGAAGGCAATTAGGCAGGCATGCAATTAGGCAGGCAGTAAGGCAGGCAATTAGGCAGGCAATTAGGTAGTTAATTAGGCAGGCAATTAGGCAGGTTATTAGGCAGGCAATTAGGCAGTTAATTAGGCAGATAATTAGGCAGGCAATTAGGCATGCAGTAGGACAGTTAATTAGGCAGTTAATTAGGCAGTTAATTAAGCAGGCAATTAGACAGGGTATTAGTCAGTTAATTAGGCAAGCAATTAAGCAGGCAATTAGGCAGGCAATAAGGCAGTTAATTAGGCAAGCAATTAGGCAGGCAATAAGGCAGACAATTAGGCAGATAATTAGGCAGGCAATTAGGCAGGCAGTAAGGCAGTTAATTAGGCAGTTAATTAGGCAGGCAATTAGGCAGTTAATTAAGCAGGCAATTATACAGGGTATTAGTCAGTCAATTAGGCAAGCAATTAAGCAGGCAATTAGGCAGGCAATCAGGCAGTTTATTAGGCAAGCATTTAGGCAGGCAATTAGGCAGGAAATTAGGCAGTTAATTAGGCAGGCAATTAGGCAGGCAATTAGGTAGTTAATTAGGTAGGCAATTAGGCAGTTAATTAGGCAGGCAATTAGGCAGTTAATTAGGCAAGCAGTTAGGCAGTTAATTAGGCAGATAGTAGGCAGGCAATTAGGCAGTTAATTAGGCAGGCAATCAGGCAGTTAATTAGGCAGGCAATTAGGCAGGCAAGCAATTAGGCAGGCAATAAGGCAGGAAATTAGGCAGTTATTTAGGCAGGCAATTAGGCAATTTAAGGCAGTTAATTAGGCAGGCAATTAGGCAGGCAGTAAGGCTGTTAATTAGGCAGGCAATTAGGCAGATAATTAGGCAGGCAATTAGGCAGTTAATTAGGCATGCAGTTAGGCAGTTAATTAGGCAGTTAAAAGGCAGGCAATAGAGCAGGCAATAAGGCAGGCAATAAGGCAAATAATTAGGCTAGCATTTAGGCAGGCAATTAGGCAGGCAATAAGGTAGTTAATAAGGCAAGCAATTAGGCAGATAATTAGGCAGGCAATTGGACAGGCAATTAGGCATTTAATTAGGCATGCAAGTAGGCAGGTAAATAGGCACGCAATTAGGTAGTTAATTAGGCAAGCAATTAGGCAGACAATTAGGCAGGCAATTAGGCAGGCAGTAAGGCAGTTAATTAGGCAGTTAGTTAGGCGTGCAATTAGGCATTTAATTAAGCAGGCAATTAGACAGGGTATTAGTCAGTTAATTAGGCAAGCAATTAAGCAGGCAATTAGGCAGGCAATTAGGCAGGCAATAAGGCAGAAAATTAGGCAGTTAATTAGGCAGGCAATGAGACAGGCAATTAGGCAGTCAATTAGGCAGGTAATTAGGCAGGCAATTAGGCAGTTAATTAGGCAGGCAATTAGGCAGTTAATTAGGCAGGCAATTTGGCAGTTAATTAGGCAGGCAAATTAGGCAGTTAATTAGGCAGTTAATAAGGCAGGCAATAGAGCAGGCAATTAGGCAGGCAATAAGGCAGGAAATTAGGCAGTTAATTAGGCAGGCAATTTGGCAGGCAATTAGGCAGGCAATTAGGCAGTTAATTAGGCAGGCAATTAAGCAGTTAATTAGGCAGGCAATTAGGCAGTTAATTAGGCAGGCAATTAGGCAGGTAATTAGGCAGTTAATTAGGCAGGCAATAGAACAGGCAATTAGGCAGGCAATAAAGCAGTTAATTAGGCAGGCATTTAGGCAGGCAATTAGGCAGGCAATAAGGTAGTAAATTAGGCAGGCAATTAGGCAGATAAATAGGCTGGCAATTTGACAGGCAATTAGGCAAGCAATTAGGAAGCAATTAAGCAAATAATTAGGCAGGCAATAAGGCAGTTAATTAGGCAACTGATTAGGCATTTAATTAGGCATGCAAGTAGGCAGGTATCTAGGCACGCAATTAGGTAGTTAATTAGGCAAGCAATTAGGCAGACAATTAGGCAGTTAATTAGGCAGGCAATTAGGCAGTTAATTAGGCAGATAAATAGGCTGGCAATTTGACAGGCAATTAGGCAAGCAATTAGGAAGCAATTAAGCAGCTGATTAGGCAGGCAATAAGGCAGTTAATCAAGCAGGCAATTGGACAGGCAATTAGGCAAGCAATTAGCCAGGCAATAAGCAAATAATTAGGCTGGCAATTAGGCAGTTAATTAGGCAGGCAATTAGGCAGTTAATTAGGCAGTTAAATAGGCAGGCAATTAGGCAGTTAATTAGGCAGGCAATTAGGCAGGCAGTTAGGCAGTTAATTAGGCAGTTAATAAGTCAGGCAATAGAGCAGGCAATTAGGCAGGCAATAAGGCAGTTAATTAGGCTAGCATTTAGGCAGGCATTTAGGCAGGCAATAAGGTAGTTAATAAGACAGGCAATTAGGCAAGCAATTAGGCAGGCAATTAAGCAGATAATTAGGCAGGCAATTAGGCAGTTAATTAGGCAACTAATTACGCATTTAATTAGGCAGGCAATTAGGCAGGCAATTAGGCAGGCAATTAGGCAGTTAATTAGGCAGGCAATTAGGCAGGCAATAAGGCAGGAAATTAGGCAGTTAATTAGGCAGGCAATGAGGCAGGCAATTAGGCAGTCAATTAGGCAGGTAATAAGGCAGGCAATTAGGCAGTTAATTAGGCAGGCAATTAGGCAGTTAATTAGGCAGGCAATTCTGCAGGCAGTAAGGCTGCTAATTAGGCAGGCAATTAGGCAGATAATTAGGCAGGCAATTAGGTAGTTAATTAGGCAGGCAATTAGGCAGTTAATTAGGCAGGCAATTAGGCAGTTAATTAGGCAGGCAATTGGACAGGCAATTAGGCAAACAATTAGGCAGGCAATAAGCAGATAATTAGGCAGTCAATTAGGCAGTTAATTAGGCAGGCAATTAGGCAGGCAATAAGGCAGGAAATTAGGCAGTTATTTAGGCAGGCAATTAGGCACTTTAAGGCAGTTAATTAGGCAGGCAATTAGGCAGGCATGCAATTAGGCAGGCAGTAAGGCTGTTAATTAGGCAGGCAATTAGGCAGATAATTAGGCAGGCAATTATGCAGTTAATTAGGGAGGCAATTAGGCAGGTAATTAGGCAGACAATTAGGCAAGCAATTATGCAGGAAATTAGGCATGCAATTAGGCAGGCAATAAGGTAGTTAATAAGACAGGCAATTAGACAAGCAATTAGGCAGGCAATTAAGCAGATAATTAGGCAGGCAATTAGGCAGTTAATTAGGCAACTAATTAGGCATTTAATTAGGCATGCAAGTAGCTAGGTAATTAGGCACGCAATTAGGTAGTTAATTAGGCAAGCAATTAGGCAGACAATTAGGCAGGCTATTAGGCAGGCAGTAAGGCATTTAATTAGGCAGGCAATTAGGCAGATAATTAGGCTAGCATTTAGGCAGGCAATTAGGCAGGCAATAAGGTAGTTAATAAGGCAGGCAATTAGGCAGATAATTAGGCAGGCAATTGGACAGGCAATTAGGCAAGCAATTAGGCAGGCAATTAAGCAGATAATTAGGCAGGCAATTAGGCAGTTAATTAGGCAACTAATTAGCATTTAATTAGGCATGCAAGTAGGCAGGTAATTAGGCACGCAATTATGTAGTTAATTAGGCAAGCAATTAGGCAGACAATTAGGCAGTTAATTAGGCAGGCAATTAGGCAGGCAAGCAATTAGGCAGGCAATTAGGCAGTTAATTAGGCAGGCAATAAGGCAGGCAAGCAATTAGGCAGGCAATAAGGCAGGAAATTAGGCAGTTATTTAGGCAGGCAATTAGGCACTTTAAGGCAGTTAATTAGGCAGGAAATTAGGCAGGCATGCAATTAGGCAGGCAGTAAGGCTGTTAATTAGGCAGGCAATTAGGCAGATAATTAGGCAGGCAATTAGGCAGTTAATTAGGCAGGCAATTAGGCAGGCAAGCAATTAGGCAGGCAATAAGGCAGGAAATTAGGCAGTTATTTAGGCAGGCAATTAGGCACTTTAAGGCAGTTAATTAGGCAGGCAATTAGGCAGGCAGTAAGGCTGTTAATTATGCAGGCAATTAGGCAGATAATTAGGCAGGCAATTAGGCAGTTAATTAGGCAGGCATTTAGGCAGATAATTAGGCAGGCAATTGGACAGGCTATTAGGCATTTAATTAGGCATGCAAGTAGGCAGGTAATTAGGCACGCAATTAGGTAGTTAATTAGGCAAGCAATTAGGCAGACAATTAGGCAGGCAATTAGGCAGGCAGTAAGGCAGTTAATTAGGCAGTTAGTTAGGCGGGCAATTAGGCAGTTAATTAAGCAGGCAATAAGACAGGGTATTAGTCAGTTAATTAGGCAAGCAATTAAGCAGGCAATTAGGCAGGCAATTAGGCAGGCAATAAGGCAGAAAATTAGGCAGTTAATTAGGCAGGCAATTAGGCAGATAATTAGGCAGATAATTAGGCAGGCAATTAGGCAGATAATTAGGCAGGCAATTGGACAGGCAATTAGGCAAGCAATTAGGCAGGCAATAAGTAGATAATAAGCAGGCAATTAGGCAGTTAATTAGGCAGGCAAATAGGCAGTTAATTAAGCAGTTAAATAGGCAGGCAATTAGGCATTTAATAAGGCAGGCAATTAGGCAGTTAATTAGGCAGGCAATTAGGCAGGCAATAAGGCAGGAAATTAGGCAGTTAATTAGACAGGCAATGAGGCAGGCAATTAGGCAGTCAATTAGGCAGTTAATTAGTTAGGCAATTAGGCAGTTAATTAGGCAGGCAATTAGGCAGTTAATTAGGCAGGCAATTAGGCAGGCAGTAAGGCAGTTAATTAGGCAGTTAATTAGGCAGGCAATTAGGCAGTTAATTAGGCAGGCAATTAGGCAGATAATTAGGCAGGCAATTAGGCAGTTAATTAGGGAGGCAATTAGGCAGGTAAATAGGCAGACAATTGAACAGGCAATTAGGCAAGCAATTAGGCAGGCAAATAGGCAGGCAATTATTTAGTTAATTAGGCAGGCAATTAGGCAGAAAATTAGGCAGGCAATTAGGCAGATAATTAGGCAGGCAATTGGACAGGCAATTAGGCATTAAATTAGGCATGCAAGTAGGCAGGTAATTAGGCACGCAATTAGGTAGTTAATTAGGCAAGCAATTAGGCAGGCAATTAGGGAGGCAATTAGGCAGGCAGTAAGGCAGTAAATAAGGCAGTTAGTTAGGCGGGCAATTAGGCAGTTAATTAAGCAGGCAATTAGACAGGGTATTAGTCAGTTAATTAGGCAAGCAATTAAGCAGGCAATTAGGCAGGCAATTAGGCAGGCAATAAGGCAGAAAATTAGGCAGTTAATTAGGCAGGCAAAGAGGCAGGCAATTAGGCAGTCAATTAGGCAGGTAATTGGGCAGGCAATTAGGCAGTTAATTAGGCAGGCAATTAGGCAGTTAATTAGGCAGGCAATTAAGCAGTTAATTAGGCAGTTAATAAGGCAGGCAATAGAGCAGGCAATTAGGCAGGCAATAAGGCAGGAAATTAGACAGTTAATTAGGCAGGCAATTTGGCAGGAAATTGGGGAAGGCAATAAGCAGGTAATTAGGCAGGCAATTAAGCAGTTAATTAGGCAGGCAATTAGGCAGTTAATTAGCCAGGCAATTAGGCAGGTAATTAGGCAGTTAATTAGGCAGGCAATAGAACAGGCAATTAGGCAGGCAATGAGGCAGGAATTTAGGCAGTTATTTAGGCAGGCAATTAGGCAGGCAATAAGGTAGTAAATTAGGCAGGCAATTAGGCAGGCATGCAATTAGGCAGGCATGCTATTAGGCAGGAAGTAAGGCAGTTAATTAGGCAGGCAATTAAGCAGTTAATTAGGCAGGCAATTAGGCAGTTAATTAAGCAGTCAATTGGACAGGCAATTAGGCAAGCAATTAGGCAGGCAATAAGCAGATAATTAGGCAGGCAATTAGGCAGTTAATTAGGCAGGCAATTAGGCAGTTAATTAGGCAGTTAAATAGGCAGGCAATTCGGCAGTTAATTAGGCAGGCAATTAGGCAGGCAGTTAGGCAGTTAATTAGGCAGTTAATAAGGCAGGCAATAGAGCAGGCAATTAGGCAGGCAATAAGGCAGCTAATTAGGCTTGCATTTAGGCAGGCAATTAGGCAGACAATAAGGTAGTTAATAAGGCAGGCAATTAGGCAGATAATTAGGCAGGCAATTGGACAGGCAATTAGGCAAGCAATTAGGCAGGCAATTAAGCAGATAATTAGGCAGGCAATTAGGCAGTTAATTAGGCAACTAATTAGGCAACTAATAAGGCATTTAATTAGGCAGGCAATTAGGCAGTTTATTAGGCAGTTAATTAGGCAGGCAATTAGGCAGGCAATAAGGCAGGAAATTAGGCAGTTAATTAGGCAGGCAATGAGGCAGGCAATAAGGCAGTCAATTAGGCAGGCAATTGGACAGGCAATTAGGCAAGCAATTAGGCAGGCAAAAAGCAGATAATTAGGCAGTCAATTAGGCAGTTAATTAGGCAGTTAATTAAGCAGTTAAATAGGCATGCAATTAGGCATTTAATTAGGCAGGCAATTAGGCAGTTAATTAGGCAGTTAATTAGGCAGGCAATTAGGCAGGCAATAAGGCAGGAAATTAGGCAGTTAATTAGGCAGGCAATGAGGCAGGCAATTAGGCAGTCAATTAGGCAGGTAATAAGCAGGCAATTAGGCAGTTAATTAGGCAGGCAATTAGGCAGTTAATTAGGCAGGCAATTCTGCAGGCAGTAAGGCTGCTAATTAGGCAGGCAATTAGGCAGATAATTAGGCAGGTAATTAGGCAGTTAATAAGGCAGGCAATTAGGCAGTTAATTAGGCAGGCAATTGGACAGGCAATTAGGCAAACAATTAGGCAGGCAATAAGCAGATAATTAGGCAGTCAATTAGGCAGTTAATTAGGCAGGCAATTAGGCAGTTAATTAAGCAGTTAAATAGTTAGGCAATTAGGCATTTAATTAGGCAGGCAATTAGGCAGTTATTTAGGCAGGCAATTAGGAAGGCAATAAGGCAGAAAATTAGGCAGTTAATTAGGCAGGAAATGAGGCAGGCAATTAGGCATTCGATTAGGCAGGTAATTAGGCAGGCAATTAGGCAGTTAATTAGGCAGGCAATTAGGCAGTTAATTAGGCAGGCTATTAGGCAGTTAATTAGGCAGTTAATAAGGCAGGCAATAGAGCAGGCAATTAGGCAGGCAATAAGGCAGGAAATTAGGAAGTTAATTAGGCAGGCATTTAGGCAGTTAATTAGGCAGGCAAATAAGCAGGGAATTAAGCAGTTAATTAGGCAGGCAATAAGACAGATGATTAGGCAGGCAATTAGGCAGGCAATTTGGCAGGCAATTAGGCAGTTAACTAGGCAGGCAATTAGGCAGTTAATAAGGCAGGCAATTAAGCAGGAAATTAGGCAGGCAATTATGCAGGCAATTAAACAGGCAGGCAATTAGGCAGGCAGTAAGTAAGAGAATTAGGCAGGCAATTATGCAGTTAATTAGGAAAGGAATTAGGCAGGCAATGAGGCAGGTAATTAGGCAGGCAATTAGGCAGGCAGACAATAAGGCAGGCAGACAATTAGGCAGGCAATTAGGCAGGCAATTAGGCAGGCAATTAGGCAGGCAATTAGGCAGGCAAATAGTGAGCAGACAATTATCAGGCAATTAAGCAGGCAATTATGCAGTTTATTAGGCAGGCAATTAGGCAGGCAATGAGGCAGGCAATTAGGCAGTTAATAAGGCAGGCAATAGGGCAGTTAATTAGGCAGACAATTTAGCAGAGAATTAAGCCGTTAATTAGGCAGGCAATAAGACAGATGATTAAACAGGCAATTAGGCAGGCAATAAGGCAGTTAATTAGGCAAGCAATTACGCAGCTAATTAGGCAGGCCATTAGGCAGGCAATTAAGGAGGCAATTAGGCATGTAATTAGGCAAGCAAAAAGGAAAGCAATTAGGCAGGAAGTTACTTAGGCAGGCAGGCAATTAGGAAGGCAGTTAATTAGGCAGTTAATTAGGTTTTGCAATTAGGCCGTTAATTAAACAGGCAATTAGGCAGGAAATTAGGCAG
Organism: Bacillus rossius redtenbacheri; assembly: GCF_032445375.1. NCBI lineage: Eukaryota > Metazoa > Arthropoda > Insecta > Phasmatodea > Bacillidae > Bacillus > Bacillus rossius. The sequence goes on along the minus strand of NW_026962420.1, from coordinate 22,080 downwards.
GCAGGCAATTAGGCAGTTAATAAGGCAGGCAATTAGGCAGGCAATCAAGCAGGCAAGTAGGCAGGCATTTAGGCAGTTATTTAGGCAGGCAGTTAGGCAGTTAATTAGGCAGGCTATTAGGCAGTTAATTAGGCAGGCAACTAAGCAGGAAATTAGGCAGGCAATTATGCAGGCAATTAGGCAGGCAGTAAGGCAGAGAATTAGGCAGGCAATTAGGCTGGCAATTAGGCAGTTAATTAGGCAGGCAATTAGTCAGGCAAATATTCAGGCAATTAGGCAGTTAATTAGGCAGGCATTTAGGCAGTTAATTAAGCAGGCATTTAGGCAGGCAATTAGGCAGGCAATTAGGCAGGCAGTAAGGCTGCTAATTAGGCAGGCAATTAGGCAGATAATTAGGAAGGCAATTAGGCAGGCAATTAGGTAGTTAATTAGGCAGGCAATTAGGCAGTTAATTAGGCAGGCAATTAAGCAGTTAATTAGGCAGGCAATTGGACAGGCAATTAGGCAAACAATTAGGCAGGCAATAAGCAGATAATTAGGCAGTCAATTAGGCAGGCAATTAGGCAGTCAATTAGGCAGGTAATTAGGCAGGCAATTAGGCAGTTAATTAGGCAGGCAATTAGGCAGTTAATTAGGCAGGCAATTTTGCAGGCAGTAAGGCTGCTAATTAGGCAGGCAATTAAGCAGATAATTAGGCAGGCAATTAGGCAGGCAATTAGGTTGTTAATTAGGCAGGCAATTAGGCAGTTAATTAGGCAGGCAATTAGGCAATTAATTAGGCAGGCAATTGGACAGGCAATTAGGCAAACAATTAGGCAGGCAATAAGCAGATAATTAGGCAGTCAATTAGGCAGTTAATTAGGCAGGCAATTAGGCAGTTAATTAAGCAGTTAAATAGTGAGGCAATTAGGCATTTAATTAGGCAGGCAATTAGGCAGTTATTTAGGCAGGCAATTAGGAAGGCAATAAGGCAGAAAATTAGGCAGTTAATTAGGCAGGCAATGAGGCAGGCAATTAGGCATTCGATTAGGCAGGTAATTAGGCAGGCAATTAGGCAGTTAATTAGGCAGGCAATTAGGCAGTTAATTAGGCAGGCTATTAGGCAGTTAATTAGGCAGTTAATAAGGCAGGCAATAGAGCAGGCAATAAGGCAGGAAATTAGGCAGTTATTTAGGCAGGCAATTAGGCACTTTAAGGCAGTTAATTAGGCAGGCAATTAGGCAGGCATGCAATTAGGCAGGCAGTAAGGCTGTTAATTAGGCAGGCAATTAGGCAGATAATTAGGCAGGCAATTATGCAGTTAATTAGGGAGGCAATTAGGCAGGTAATTAGGCAGACAATTAGGCAAGCAATTATGCAGGAAATTAGGCAGGCAATTAGGTAGTTAATTAGGAAGGCAATTAGGCAGATAATTAGGCAGGCAATTAGGCAGTTAATTAGGCATGCAAGTAGGCAGGTAATTAGGCACGCAATTAGGTAGTTAATTAGGCAAGCAATTAGGCAGACAATTAGGCAGGCAATTAGGCAGGCAGTAAGGCAGTTAATTAGGCAGGCAATTAGGCAGATAATTAGGCTAGCATTTAGGCAGGCAATTAGGCAGGCAAAAAGGTAGTTAATAAGGCAGGCAATTAGGCAGATGATTAGGCAGGCAATTGGACAGGCAATTAGGCAAGCAATTAGGCAGGCAATTAAGCAGATAATTAGGCAGGCAATTAGGCAGTTAATTAGGCAATTAATTAGGCATTTTATTAGGCATGCAAGTAGGCAGGTAATTAGGCACGCAATTAGGTAGTTAATTAGGCAAGCAATTAGGCAGAAAATTAGGCAGTTAATTAGGCAGGCAATTAGGCAGGCAAGCAATTAGGCAGGCAATTAGGCAGTTAATTAGGCAGGCAATTAGGCAGGCAAGTAATTAGGCAGGCAATAAGGCAGGAAATTAGGCAGTTATTTAGGCAGGCAATTAGGCACTTATAGGCAGATAATTAGGCAGGCAATTAGGCAGGCAGTAAGGCTGTTAATTAGACAGGCAATTCGGCAGATAATTAGGCAGGCAATTAGGCAGTTAATTAGGTCGACAATTAAGCAGTTAATAAGGCAGGCAATAAGGCAGGCAATTAGGCAGGCAATTAGGCCAGCAATTAGGCAGGTAGTTATGCAGGTAATAAGGCAGGCAATTAGGCAGTTAATTAGGAAGGCAATTAAGTAGTTAATTAGGCAGGCAGATAATTAGGCAGGCCATTAGGCAGTTAATTAAGCAGGCAATAAGGCAGGCAATTAGGCAGGTAAAAAACACTTAATTTGGCAGGTATTTAGGCAGGCAATTAAGCAGGCAATTAGTCAGGCAATTAGGCAGTAAATTAGGCAGGCAAATAGTGAGCAGACAATTAGGCAGGCAGTTAGGCAGGCAATTAGGCAGGCAATGAGGCAGGCAATTAGGCAGTTAATAAGGCAGTTAATTAGGCAGGCAATTAAGCAGGGAATTAAGCAGGTAATTAGGCAGGCAATAAGACAGATGATTAGGCAGGCAATTAGGCAGGCTATTAGGCAGTTAGGCGATTAGGCAGTTAGGCAATTAGGCAGGCAATTAGGCAGTGAATTAGACAGACAATTAGGCAGTTAATTAGGCAGGCAATTAAGCAGGCAATTAGGCAGGCAATTATGCAGGCAATTAGGCAGGCAGTAAGGCAGAGAATTAGGCAGGCAATTAGGCAGTAAATTAGGCAGGCAATTAGGCAGGCAATGAGGCAGGTAATTAGGCAGGCAATTAGGCAGGCAGACAATAAGGCAGGCAGACAATTAGGCAGGAAATTAGGCAGGCAATTAGGCAGGTAATTAGGCAGGCAATTAGGCAGGCAATAAGGCAGTTAATTAGGCAAGTAATTACGCAGCTAATTAGGCAGGCAATTAGGCAGGCAATTAAAGAGGCAATTAGGCAGTTAATTAGGCAAGCAATAAGGCAAGCAATTAGGCAGGATGTTACTTAGGCAGGCAGGCAATTAGGAAGGCTATAAGGCAGTTAATTAGGCAGTATATTTGGCCTTGCAATTAGGCGGTTAATTAAACAGGCAATTAACCAGGCAATTCGGCAGGCTGGCGATTTGGCAGGAAATTAGGCCGGCAATTAGGCAGGCAGTTAGGCAGGTAATAAGGAAGGCAATTAGGCAGTTAATTAGGAAGGTAATTAAGCAGTTAATTAGGAAGGCAATTAGGCAGTTAATTAGGTCGGCAATTAAGCAGTTAATAAGGCAGACAATTAGGCAGGCAATTAGGCCAGAAATTAGGCAGGTAGTTATGCAGGTAATAAGGCAGGCAATTAGGCAGTTAATTAGGAAGGCAAATAAGGAGTTAATTAGGCAGGCCGATAATTAGGAAGGCCATTAGGCAGTTAATTAGGTAGGCAATAAGGCAGGCAATTAGGCAGGTAATTAAACACTTAATTTGGCATGTATTTAGGCAGGCAATTAGGAAGGCAATTAGGCACACAATTAGGCAGTAAATTAGGCAGGCAAATAGTGAGCAGACAATTAGGCAGGCAATTAGGCAGGCAATTAGGCAGTTAATTAGGCAGGCAATTAGGCAGGCAATGAGGCAGGCAATTAGGAAGTTAATTAGGCAGCCATTTAGGCAGTTAATTAGGCAGGCAAATAAGCAGGGAATTAAGCAGTTAATTAGGCAGGCAATAAGACAGATGATTAGGCAGGCAATTAGGCAGGCAATTTGGCAGGCAATTAGGCAGTTAACTAGGCAGGCAATTAGGCAGTTAATAAGGCAGGCAATTAAGCAGGAAATTAGGCAGGCAATTATGCAGGCAATTAAACAGGCAGGCAATTAGGCAGGCAGTAAGTAAGAGAATTAGGCAGGCAATTATGCATTTTATTAGGAAAGGAATTAGGCAGGCAATGAGGCAGGTAATTAGGCAGGCAATTAGGCAGGCAGACAATAAGGCAGGCAGACAATTAGGCAGGCAAATTAGCAGGCAAGTAGGCAGGCAATTAGGCAGGCAATTAGGCAGGCAAATAGTGAGCAGACAATTAGCAGGCAATTAAGCAGGCAATTATGCAGTTTATTAGGCAGGCAATTAGGCAGGCAATGAGGCAGGCAATTAGGCAGTTAATAAGGCAGGCAATAGGGCAGTTAATTAGGCAGACAATTTAGCAGAGAATTAAGCCGTTAATTAGGCAGGCAATAAGACAGATTATTAAACATGGAATTAGGCAGGCAATAAGGCAGTTAATTAGGCAAGCAATTACGCAGCTAATTAGGCAGGCAATTAGGCAGGCAATTAAGGAGGCAATTAGGCATGTAATTAAGCAAGCAATAAGGCAAGCAATTAGGCAGGAAGTTACTTAGGCAGGCAGGCAATTAGGAAGGCAGTTAATTAGGCAGTTAATTAGGTTTTGCAATTAGACTGTTAATTAAACAGGCAATTAGGCAGGAAATTAGGCAGGCAGGCAATTAGGCAGTTAATTAGGCAGGCAATTAGGCAGGCAATCAAGCAGGCAAGTAGGCAGGCATTTAGGCAGTTATTTAGGCAGGCAGTTAGGCAGTTAATTAGGCAGGCTATTAGGCAGTTAATTAGGCAGGCAACTAAGCAGGAAATTAGGCAGGCAATTATGCAGGCAATTAGGCAGGCAGTAAGGCAGAGAATTAAGCAGGCAATAAGGCTGGCAATTAGGCAGTTAATTAGGCAGGCAATTAGTCAGGCAAATATTCAGGCAATTAGGCAGTTAATTAGGCAGGCAATTAGGCAGTTAATTAAGCAGGCATTTAGGCAAACAATTAGGCAGGCAATTAGGCAGGCAGTAAGGCTGCTAATTAGGCAGGCAATTAGGCAGATAATTAGGCAGGCAATTAGGCAGGCAAATAGGTAGTTAATTAGGCAGGCAATTAGGCAGTTAATTAGGCAGGCAATTAAGCAGTTAATTAGGCAGGCAATTGGACAGGCAATTAGGCAAACAATTAGGCAGGCAATAAGCAGATAATTAGGCAGTCAATTAGGCAGTTAATTAGGCAGGCAATTAGGCAGTTAATTAAGCAGTTAAATAGGCAGGCAATTAGGCATTTAATTAGGCAGGCAATTAGGCAGTGATTAGGCAGGCAATTAGGCAGGCAATAAGGCAGAAAATTAGGCAGTTAATTAGGCAGGCAATGAGGCAGGCAATAGAGCAGGCAATTAGGCAGGCATTAAGGCAGTTAATTAGGCTAGCATTTAGGCAGGCAATTAAGCAGGCAATAAGGTAGTTAATTAGGCAGGCAATTAGACAGATAATTAGGCAGGCATTTGGACAGGCAATTAGGCAAGCAATTAGGCAGGCAATTAAGCAAATAGTAAGGCAGACAATTAGGCAGTTAATTAGGCAGGCAATTAGGCAGTTTATTGGCAGGCAATTAGATAGGCAAGCAATTATGCAGGCAATATGGCTAAAAATAAGGCAGGTATTTAGGCAGGCAATTAGGCACTTTAAGGCAGTTAATTAGGCAAGCAATTAGGCAGGCATGCAATTAGGCAGGCAGTAAGGCTGTAAATTAGGCAGGCAATTAGGCAGATAATTAGGCAGGCAATTAGGCAGTTAATTAGGGAGGCAATTAGGCAGGTAAATAGGCAGACAATTAGGCAAGCAATTAGGCAGGCAATAAGGCAGGCAATTAGGCAGATAATTATGCAGGCAATTAGGCAGGCAGTAAGGCAGTTAATTAGGCAGTTAATTAGGCAGGCAATTAGGCAGTTAATTAAGCAGGCAATTAGATTGGGTATTAGTCAGTTTATTAGGCAAGCAATTAAGCAGGCAATTAGGCAGGCAATAAGGCAGTTAATTAGGCAGGCAATAAGGCAGGAAATTAAACAGTTATTTAGGCAGGCAATTAGGCACTTTATGGCAGTTAATTAGGCAAGCAATTAGGCAGGCAATAAGGCAGGCAATTAGGCAGATAATTAGGCAGGCAATTAGGCAGGCAGTATGGCAGTTAATTAGGCAGTTAATTAGGCAGGCAATTAGGCAGTTAATTAAGCAGGCAATTAGACATGGTATTAGTCAGTTAATTAGGCAAGCAATTAAGCAGGCAATTAGGCAGGCAATAAGGCAGTTAATTAGGCAAGCATTTAGGCAGGCAATTAGGCAGGAAATTAGGCAGTTAATTAAGCAGGCAATTAGGCAGGCAATTAGGTAGTTAATTAGGCAGGCAATTAGGCAGTTATTTAGGCAGGCAATTAGGCAGTTAATTAGGCAGGCAATTGAACAGGCGATTAGGCAAGCAATTAGGCAGGCAATTAGGCAGGCAATTATGTAGTTAATTAGGCAGGCAATTAGGCAGATAATTAGGCAGGCAATTAGGCAGATAATTAGGCAGGCAATTAGACAGGCAATTAGGCAAGCAATTAGGCAGGCAATAAGCAGATAATAAGCAGGCAATTAGGCAGTTAATTAGACAGGCAAATAGGCAGTTAATTAAGCAGTTAAATAGGCAGGCAATTAGGCATTTAATAAGGCAGGCAATTAGGCAGTTAATTAGGCAGGCAATTAGGCAGGCAATAAGGCAGGAAATTAGGCAGTTAATTAGGCAGGCAATGAGGCAGGCAATTAGGCAGTCAATTAGGCAGTTAATTAGGTAGGCAATTAGGCAGTTAATTAGGCAGGCAATTAGGCAGTTAATTAGGCAGGCAATTAGGCAGTTAATTAGGCAGTTAATAAGGCAGGCAATAGAGCAGGCAATTAGGCAGGCAATAAGGCAGTTAATTAGGCTAGCATTTAGGCAGGCAATTAGGCAGGCAATAAGGTAGTTAATTAGGCAGGCAATTAGACAGATAATTAGGCAGGCAAATAGGCAAGCAATTATGCAGGAAATTAGGCAGGCAATTAGGTAGTTAATTAGGCAGGCAATTAGGCAGATAATTAGGCAGGCAATTAGGCAGTTAATTATGCATGCAATTAGGCAGTTAATTAGGCAGGCAATTAGGCAGTTAATTAGGCAGGCAGTTAGGCAGTTAATTAGGCAGTTAATAAGGCAGGCAATAGAGCAGGCAATTAGGCAGGCAATAAGGCAGATAATTAGGCTAGCATTTAGGCAGGCAATTTAGGCAGGCAATAATGTAGTTAATAAGGCAGGCAATTAGGCAGATAATTAGGCAGGCAATTGGACAGGATATGACATTTAATTAGGCATGCAAGTAGGCAGGTAATTAGGCACGCAATTAGGTAGTTAATTAGTTAAGCAATTAGGCAGACAATTAGGCAGGCAATTAGGCAGGCAGTAAGGCAGTTTATTAGGCAGTTAGTTAGGCGGGCAATTAGGCAGTTAATTAAGCAGGCAATTAGACAGGGTATTAGTCAGTTAATTAGGCAAGCAATTAAAAGGCAATTAGGAAGGCAATTAGGCAGGCAAAAAGGCAGTTAATTAGGCAAGCATTTAGGCAAGCATTTAGGCAGGCAATTAGGTAGTTAATTAGGCAGGCAATTAGGCAGGCTATTAGGCAGGCAATTAGGCATTTAATAAGGCAGGTAATTAGGCAGTTAATTAAGCAGTTAAATAGGCAGGCAATTAGGCATTTAATTAGGCAGGCAATAAGGCAGGCAGTAAGGCTGTTAATTATGCAGGCAATTAGGCAGATAATTAGGCAGGCTATTAGGCAGTTAATTAGGGAGGCAATTAGGCAGGTAATTAGGCAGACAATTAGGAGAGCAATTAGGCAGGCAATAATCCAGGCAATTAGGCAGATAATTAGGCAGGCAATTAGGCAGGCAGTAAGGCAGTTAATAAGCAGTTAATTAGGCAACCAATTAGGCAGTTAATTAAGCAGGCAATTAGACAGGGTATTAGTCAGTTAATTAGGCAAGCAATTTAGCAGGCAATTCAGCAGGCAATAAGGCAGTTAATTAGGCAAGCAATAAGGCAGGAAATTAGGCAGTTATTTAGGCAGGCAATTAGGCACTTTAAGGCAGTTAATTAGGCAGGCAATTAGGCAGGCATGCAATTAGGCAGGCAATTAGGCAGTTATTTAGGCAGGAAATTAGGCAGTTAATTAGGCAGGCAATTAGGCAGTTAATTAGGCAGGCAATTAGGCAGGCAAGCAATTAGGCAGGCAATAAGACAGGAAATTAGGCAGTTATTTAGGCAGGCAATTAGGAACTTTAAGGCAGTTAATTAGGCAGGCAATTAGGCAGGCATGCAATTAGGCAGGCGGTAAGGCAGGCAATTAGGCAGGCAATTAGGTAGTTAATTAGGCAGGCAATTAGGCAGGTTATTAGGCAGGCAAATAAAAAGTTAATTAGGCAGATAATTAAGCAGGCAATTAGGCATGCAGTAAGACAGTTAATTAGGCAGTTAATTAGGCAGGCAATTAGGCAGTTAATTAAGCAGGCAATTAGACATGGTATTAGTCAGTTAATTAGGCAAGCAATTAAGCAGGCAATTAGGCAGGCAATAAGGCAGTTAATTAGGCAAGCAATTAGGCAGGCAATAAGGCAGACAATTAGGCAGATAATTAGGCAGGCAATTAGGCAGGCAGTAAGGCAGTTAATTAGGCAGTTAATTAGGCAGGCAATTAGGCATTTAATTAAACAGGCAATTAGACAGGGTATTAGTCAGTTAATTAGGCAAGCAATTAAGCAGGCAATTAGGCAGGCAATCAGGCAGTTAATTAGGCAAGCATTTAGGCAGGCAATTAGGCAGGAAATTAGACAGTTAATGAGGCAGGCAATTAGGCAGGCAATTAGGTAGTTAATTAGGCAGGCAATTAGGCAGTTAATTAGGCAGGCAATTAGGCAGTTAATTAGGCAGGCAATTGGACAAGTAATTAGGCAAGCAATTAGGCAGGCAATAAGCAGATAATTAGGCAGTCAATTAGGCAGTTTATTAGGCAGGCAATTAGGCAGTTAATTAAGCACTTAAAAAGGCAATCAATTAGGCATTTAATTAGGCAGGCAATTAGGCAGTTAATTAGGCAGGCAATTGGACAGGCAATTAGGCAAGCAATTAGGCAGGCAATTAAGCAGATATTAGGCAGGCAATTAGGCAGTTAATTAGGCAGGCAATGAGGCAGTTAATTAGGCAGGCAATTAGGCAGGCAAGCAATTAGGCAGGCAATAAGGCAGGAAATTAGGCAGTTATTTAGGCAGGCAATTAGGCACTTTAAGGCAGATAATTAGGCAGGCAATTAGGCAGGCATGCAATTAGGCAGGCAGTAAGGCTGTTAATTAGGCAGGCAATTAGGCAGATAATAAGGCAGGCAATTAGGCAGTTAATTAGGGAGGCAATTAGGCAGTTAATTGTTTAGGAAATTAATCAGGCAATATTGCTATATGTTAAGCAGTTAATTAGGCAGGCAATTTGGCAGGTAATTAGGCAGGCAATTAGGCAGGCAATTAAGCAGATAATTAGGCAGGCAATAAGGCAGTTATTTAGGCAGGCAATTAGGCAGTTAATTAAGCTGTTAAATAGGCAGGCAATTAGGCAGTTAATTAGGCAGGCAATTAGGCAGTTAATAAGGCAGGCAATTAGGCAGGCAATAAGGCAGGAAATTAGGCAGTCAATTAGGCAGGCAATTAGGCAGTTAATTTGGCAGGCAATTAGGCAGGCAAATAGTGAGCAGACAATTAGCAAACAATTAGGCAGGCAATTAGGCAGTTAATTAGACAGGCAATTAGGCAGGCAATGAGGCAAGCAATTAGGCAGTTAATTAAGCTGTTAAATAGGCAGGCATTAGGCAGTTAATTAGGCAGGCAATTAGGCAGGCAATTAGGCAGGCAATAAGGCAGGAAATTATGCAGTTAATTAGGCAGGCAATTTGGCAGGCAATAAGGCAGGCAATTAGGCAGATAATAAGGCAGGCAATTAAGCAGGCAATTAGGCAGTAAATTAGGCAGGCAATTAGGCAGTTAATTAGGCAATCAATTAGGCAGGCAAGCAATTAGGCAGGCAAATAGGCAGTTAATTAGGCATGCAATTAGGCAGTTAAATAGGCAGGCTATTAGGCAGGCAATTAGGGAGGCAATAAGGCAGTTAATTAGGCAAGCATTTAGGCAGGCAATTAGGCAGGCATTTAGGTAGTTAATTAGGCAGGCAATCAGGCAGATAATTAGGCAGGCAATTGGACAGGCAATTAGGCAAGCAATTAGGCAGGCAATTAAGCAGATAATTAGGTAGGCAATTAGGCAGTTAATTAGGCAGTTAATTAGGCAGGCAATTAGGCAGTTAATTAAGCTGTTGAATAGGCAGGCAATTAGGCAGTTAATTAGGCAGGCAATTAGGCAGGCAATTAGGCAGGAAATAAGGCAGGAAATTATGCAGTTAATTAGGCAGGCAATTAGGCAGGCAATTAGGCAGTCAGTTAGGCAGATAATAAGGCAGGCAATTAAGCAGGCAATTAGGCAGGCATTTAGGCAGTAAATTAGGCAGGCAATTAGGCAGTTAATTAGGCAAGCAATTAGGCAGGCAAATAGGCAGTTAATAGGCAGGCAATTAGGCAGTTAATTAGGCCCCTAATTAGGCAGGCTATTAAGCGGGTAATTAGGCAGGCAAGCAATTAGGCAGACAATTAAGCAGTTTATTAGGCAAGCAGGCAATTTGGCAGGTAATTAGGCAGGCAAATAGGCAGGCAATTAGGCAGGCAATTAGGCAGGTAATAAGGCACGCAATTAGGTATTTAATTAGGCAAGCAATTAGGCAGACAATAAGGCAGTCAATTAGGCAGGAATTTAAGCAAGCAATTAGGCAGGCAATTAGGCAGGCAATTAGGCAGTTAATAAGGCTGGAAATTAGGCAGGCAAATAGGCAGGCAGTTAGGCAGTTATTTAGGCAGGCATTTAGTCATTTAATAATGCAGGCAATTAGGCATTTATTTAGCAGGCAATATAGTAGTTAATTAGGCAGGCAATTAAGCAGTTAATTAGGCAGGCAGGCAGTTTGGCAGGAAATTAGGCCGGCAATTAGGCAGGTAGTTAGGCAGGTAATAAGGAAGGCAATTAGGCAGTTAATTAGGTCGGCAATTAAGCAGTTAATAAGGCAGGCAATAAGGCAGGCAATTAGGCAGGCAATTAGGCCAGCAATTAGGCAGGTAGTTATGCAGGTAATAAGGCAGGCAATTAGGCAGTCAATTAGGCAGTTAATTAGGTAGGCAATTAGGCAGTTAATTAGGCAGGCAATTAGGCAGTTAATTAGGCAGGCAATTAGGCAGTTAATTAGGCAGTTAATAAGGCAGGCAATAGAGCATGCAATTAGGCAGGCAATAAGGCAGTTAATTAGGCTAGCATTTAGGCAGGCAATTAGGCAGGCAATAAGGTAGTTAATTAGGCAGGCAATTAGACAGATAATTAGGCAGGCATTTGGACAGGCAATTATGCAAGCAATTAGGCAGGCAATTAAGCAGATAGTTAGGCAGGCAATTAGGCAGTTAATTAGGCAGGCAATTAGGCAGTTAATTGGCAGGCAATTAGGCAGGCAAGCAATTAGGCAGGCAATATGGCTGGAAATTAAGCAGTTATTTAGGCAGGCAATTAGGCACTTTAAGGCAGTTAATTAGGCAAGCAATTAGGCAGGCATGCAATTAGGCAGGCAGTAAGGCTGTTAATTAGGCAGGCAATTAGGCAGATAATTAGGCAGGCAAATAGGCAAGCAATTATGCAGGAAATTAGGCAGGCAATTAGGTAGTTAATTAGGCAGGCAATTAGGCAGATAATTAGGCAGGCAATTAGGCAGTTAATTATGCATGCAATTAGGCAGTTAATTAGGCAGGCAATTAGGCAGTTAATTAGGCAGGCAGTTAGGCAGTTAATTAGGCAGTTAATAAGGCAGGCAATAGAGCAGGCAATTAGGCAGGCAATAAGGCAGATAATTAGGCTAGCATTTAGGCAGGCAATTTAGGCAGGCAATAATGTAGTTAATAAGGCAGGCAATTAGGCAGATAATTAGGCAGGCAATTGGACAGGATATGACATTTAATTAGGCATGCAAGTAGGCAGGTAATTAGGCACGCAATTAGGTAGTTAATTAGTTAAGCAATTAGGCAGACAATTAGGCAGGCAATTAGGCAGGCAGTAAGGCAGTTTATTAGGCAGTTAGTTAGGCGGGCAATTAGGCAGTTAATTAAGCAGGCAATTAGACAGGGTATTAGTCAGTTAATTAGGCAAGCAATTAAAAGGCAATTAGGAAGGCAATTAGGCAGGCAAAAAGGCAGTTAATTAGGCAAGCATTTAGGCAAGCATTTAGGCAGGCAATTAGGTAGTTAATTAGGCAGGCAATTAGGCAGGCTATTAGGCAGGCAATTAGGCATTTAATAAGGCAGGTAATTAGGCAGTTAATTAAGCATTTAAATAGGCAGGCAATTAGGCATTTAATTAGGCAGGCAATAAGGCAGGCAGTAAGGCTGTTAATTATGCAGGCAATTAGGCAGATAATTAGGCAGGCTATTAGGCAGTTACTTAGGGAGGCAATTAGGCAGGTAATTAGGCAGACAATTAGGAGAGCAATTAGGCAGGCAATAATCCAGGCAATTAGGCAGATAATTAGGCAGGCAATTAGGCAGGCAGTAAGGCAGTTAATAAGCAGTTAATTAGGCAGGCAATTAGGCAGTTAATTAGGCAGGCAATTAGACAGGGTATTAGTCAGTTAATTAGGCAAGCAATTTAGCAGGAAATTCAGCAGGCAATAAGGCAGTTAATTAGGCAAGCAATAAGGCAGGAAATTAGGCAGTTATTTAGGCAGGCAATTAGGCACTTTAAGGCAGTTAATTAGGCAGGCAATTAGGCAGGCATGCAATTAGGCAGGCAATTAGGCAGTTATTTAGGCAGGAAATTAGGCAGTTAATTAGGCAGGCAATTAGGCAGTTAATTAGGCAGGCAATTAGGCAGGCAAGCAATTAGGCAGGCAATAAGACAGGAAATTAGGCAGTTATTTAGGCAGGCAATTAGGAACTTTAAGGCAGTTAATTAGGCAGGCAATTAGGCAGGCATGCAATTAGGCAGGCGGTAAGGCAGGCAATTAGGCAGGCAATTAGGTAGTTAATTAGGCAGGCAATTAGGCAGGTTATTAGGCAGGCAATTAAAAAGTTAATTAGGCAGATAATTAGGCAGGCAATTAGGCAGGCAGTAAGGCAGTTAATTAGGCAGTTAATTAGGCAGGCAATTAGGCATTTAATTAAACAGGCAATTAGACAGGGTATTAGTCAGTTAATTAGGCAAGCAATTAAGCAGGCAATTAGGCAGGCAATCAGGCAGTTAATTAGGCAAGCATTTAGGCAGGCAATTAGGCAGGAAATTAGACAGTTAATGAGGCAGGCAATTAGGCAGGCAATTAGGTAGTTAATTAGGCAGGCAATTAGGCAGTTAATTAGGCAGGCAATTAGGCAGTTAATTAGGCAGGCAATTGGACAAGTAATTAGGCAAGCAATTAGGCAGGCAATAAGCAGATAATTAGGCAGTCAATTAGGCAGTTTATTAGGCAGGCAATTAGGCAGTTAATTAAGCACTTAAAAAGGCAATCAATTAGGCATTTAATTAGGCAGGCAATTAGGCAGTTAATTAGGCAGGCAATTGGACAGGCAATTAGGCAAGCAATTAGGCAGGCAATTAAGCAGATATTAGGCAGGCAATTAGGCAGTTAATTAGGCAGGCAATGAGGCAGTTAATTAGGCAGGCAATTAGGCAGGCAATAAGGCAGGAAATTAGGCAGTTATTTAGGCAGGCAATTAGGCACTTTAAGGCAGATAATTAGGCAGGCAATTAGGCAGGCATGCAATTAGGCAGGCAGTAAGGCTGTTAATTAGGCAGGCAATTAGGCAGATAATAAGGCAGGCAATTAGGCAGTTAATTAGGGAGGCAATTAGGCAGTTAATTGATTAGGAAATTAATCAGGCAATATTGCTATATGTTAAGCAGTTAATTAGGCAGGCAATTTGGCAGGTAATTAGGCAGGCAATTAGGCAGGCAATTAAGCAGATAATTAGGCAGGCAATAAGGCAGTTATTTAGGCAGGCAATTAGGCAGTTAATTAAGCTGTTAAATAGGCAGGCAATTAAACAGTTAATTAGGCAGGCAATTAGGCAGTTAATAAGGCAGGCAATTAGGCAGGCAATAAGGCAGGAAATTAGGCAGTCAATTAGGCAGGCAATTAGGCAGTTAATTTGGCAGGCAATTAGGCAGGCAAATAGTGAGCAGACAATTAGCAAACAATTAGGCAGGCAATTAGGCAGTTATTTAGACAGGCAATTAGGCAGGCAATGAGGCAAGCAATTAGGCAGTTAATTAAGCTGTTAAATAGGCAGGCATTAGGCAGTTAATTAGGCAGGCAATTAGGCAGGCAATTAGGCAGGCAATAAGGCAGGAAATTATGCAGTTAATTAGGCAGGCAATTTGGCAGGCAATAAGGCAGGCAATTAGGCAGATAATAAGGCAGGCAATTAAGCAGGCAATTAGGCAGTAAATAAGGCAGGCAATTAGCAGTTAATTAGGCAATCAATTAGGCAGGCAAAAAATTAGGCAGGCAAATAGGCAGTTAATTAGGCATGCAATTAGGCAGTTAAATAGGCAGGCTATTAGGCAGGCAATTAGGGAGGCAATAAGGCAGTTAATTAGGCAAGCATTTAGGCAGGCAATTAGGCAGGCATTTAGGTAGTTAATTAGGCAGGCAATTAGGCAGATAATTAGGCAGGCAATTGGACAGGCAATTAGGCAAGCAATTAGGCAGGCAATTAAGCAGATAATTAGGCAGGCAATTAGGCAGTTAATTAGGCAGTTAATTAGGCAGGCAATTAGGCAGTTAATTAAGCTGTTAAATAGGCAGGCAATTAAACAGTTAATTAGGCAGGCAATTAGGCAGATAATAAGGCAGGCAATTAAGCAGGCAATTAGGCAGGCATTTAGGCAGTAAATTAGGCAGGCAATTAGGCAGTTAATTAGGCAAGCAATTAGGCAGGCAAATAGGCAGTTAATAGGCAGGCAATTAGGCAGTTAATTAGGCCCCTAATTAGGCAGGCTATTAAGCGGGTAATTAGGCAGGCAAGCAATTAGGCAGACAATTAAGCAGTTTATTAGGCAAGCAGGCAATTTGGCAGGTAATTAGGCAGGCAAATAGGCAGGCAATTAGGCAGGCAATTAGGCAGGTAATAAGGCACGCAATTAGGTATTTAATTAGGCAAGCAATTAGGCAGACAATAAGGCAGTCAATTAGGCAGGAATTTAAGCAAGCAATTAGGCAGGCAATTAGGCAGGCAATTAGGCAGTTAATAAGGCTGGAAATTTGGCAGGCAAATAGGCAGGCAGTTAGGCAGTTATTTAGGCAGGCATTTAGTCATTTAATAATGCAGGCAATTAGGCATTTATTTAGCAGGCAATATAGTAGTTAATTAGGCAGGCAATTAAGCAGTTAATTAGGCAGGCAGGCAGTTTGGCAGGAAATTAGGCCGGCAATTAGGCAGGTAGTTAGGCAGGTAATAAGGAAGGCAATTAGGCAGTTAATTAGGTCGGCAATTAAGCAGTTAATAAGGCAGGCAATAAGGCAGGCAATTAGGCAGGCAATTAGGCCAGCAATTAGGCAGGTAGTTATGCAGGTAATAAGGCAGGCAATTGAGCAGGTAATTAGTAAGCCAATTAAGTAGTTAATTAAACAGGCAGATAATTAGGCAGGCAAATAGGCAGTTAATTAGGCAGGCAATAAGGCAGTTAATTAGGCAAGCAATTACGCAGCTAATTAGGCAAGCAATAAGGCAAGCAATTAGGCAGGAAGTTACTTAGGCAGGCAGGCAATTAGGAAGGCAGTTAATTAGGCAGTTTATTAGGCCTTGCAATTAGGCCGTTAATTAAACAGGCAATTAGGCAGGCAATTAGGCAGGCAGGAAATTTGGCAGGAAATAAGGCCGGCAATTAGGCAGGTAGTTAGGCAGGTAATAAGGAAGGCAATTAGGCAGTTAATTAGGTCGACAATTAAGCAGTTAATAAGGCAGGCAATAAGGCAGGCAATTAGGCAGGTAGTTATGCAGGTAATAAGGCAGGCAATTAGGCAGTTAATTAGGAAGGCAATTAAGTAGTTAATTAGGCAGGCAGATAATTAGGCAGGCCATTAGGCAGTTAATTAGGCAGGCAATAAGGCAGGCAATTAGGCAGGTAATAAACACTTAATTTGGCAGGTATTTAGGCAGGCAATTAAGCAGGCAATTAGGCAGGCAATTAGGCAGTAAATTAGGCAGGCAAATAGTGAGCAGACAATTAAGCAGGCAATTAGGCAGGCAATTAGGCAGTTAATTAGGCAGTTAATTAGGCAGGCAATTAAGCAGGGAATTAAGCAGTTAATTAGGCAGGCAATAAGACAGATGATTAGGCAGGCAATTAGGCAGCCTATTAGGCAGGCAGGCAATTAGGCAGGCAATTAGGCAGTGAATTAAACAGGCAATTTGGCAGTTAATTAGGCAGGCAATAAAGTAGGCAATTAGGCAGGCAATTATGCAGGCAATTAGGCAGGCAGTAAGGCAGAGAATTAGGCAGGCAATTAGGCAGTAAATTAGTCAGGCAATTAGGCAGGCAATGGGGCGGGTAATTAGGCAGGCAATTAGACAGGCAGACAATAAGGCAGGCAGACAATTAGGCAGGAAATTAGGCAGGCAATTAGGCAGGTATTTAGGCAGGCAATTAGGCAGGCAATAAGGCAGTTAATTAGGCAAGCAATTACGCAGCTAATTAGGCAGGCAATTAGGCAGGCAATTAAGGAGGCAATTAGGCAGTTAATTAGGCAAGCAATAAGGCAAGCAATTAGGCAGGATGTTACTTAGGCAGGCAGGCAATTAGGAAGGCTATAAGGCAGTTAATTAGGCAGTATATTAGGCCTTGCAATTAGGCGGTTAATTAAACAGGCAATTAACCAGGCAATTAGGCAGGCAGGCAATTTGGCAGGAAATTAGGCCGCCAATTAGGCAGGCAGTTAGGCAGGTAATAAGGAAGGCAATTAAGCAGTTAATTAGGAAGGTAATTAAGCAGTTAATTAGGAAGGCAATTAGGCAGTTAATTAGGTCGGCAATTAAGCAGTTAATAAGGCAGGCAATAAGGCAGACAATTAGGCAGGCAATTAGGCCAGCAATTAGGCAGGTAGTTATGCAGGTAATAAGGCAGGCAATTAGGCAGTTAATTAGGAAGGCAAATAAGCAGTTAATTAGGCAGGCCGATAATTAGGCAGGCCATTAGGCAGTTAATTAGGTAGGCAATAAGGCAGGCAATTAGGCAGGTAATTAAACACTTAATTTGGCATGTATTTAGGCAGGCAATTAGGAAGGCAATTAGGCAGGCAATTAGGCAGTAAATTAGGCAGGCAAATAGTGAGCAGACAATTAGGCAGGCAATTAGGCAGTTAATTAGGCAGGCAATTAGGCAGGCAATGTAGCAGGCAATTAGGAAGTTAATTAGGATGGCAATTAGGCAGTTAATTAGGCAGGCAATTAAGCAGGGAATTAAGCAGTTAATTAGGCAGGCAATAAGACAGATGATTAGGCAGGTAATTAGGCAGGCAATTAGGCAGTTAATTAGGCAGGCAATTAGGC
Source organism: Bacillus rossius redtenbacheri (assembly GCF_032445375.1). Classification (NCBI taxonomy): domain Eukaryota; kingdom Metazoa; phylum Arthropoda; class Insecta; order Phasmatodea; family Bacillidae; genus Bacillus; species Bacillus rossius. The sequence goes on along the minus strand of NW_026962420.1, from coordinate 4,565 downwards.
AGTTAATAAGGCAGGCAATTAGGCAGATAATTAGGCAGGCAATTGGACAGGCAATTAGGCAAGCAATTAGGCAGGCAATTAAGGAGATAATTAGGCAGGCAATTAGGCAGTTAATTAGGCAACTAATTAGGCAACTAATTAGGCATTTAATTAGGCATGCAAGTAGGCAGGTAATTAGGCACGCAATTAGGTAGTTAATTAGGCAAGCAATTAGGCAGACAGTTAGGCAGTTAATTAGGCAGGCAATTAGGCAGTTAATTAGGCAGGCAATTAGGCAGGCAAGCAATTAGGCAGGCAATAAGGCAGGAAATTAGGCTATTATTTAGGCAGGCAATTAGGCCCTTTAAGGCAGTTAATTAGGCAGGCAATTAGGCAGGCATGCAATTAGGCAGGCAGTAAGGCTGTTAATTAGGCAGGCAACTAGGCAGATAATTAGGCAGGCAATTAGGCATGTAATTAGGGAGGCAATTAGGCAGGTAATTAGGCAGACAATTAGGCAAGCAATTAGGCAGGCAGTGAGGAAAGCAATTAGGCAGTTAATTAGGCAGTTAATTAGGCAGGCAATTAAGCAGGGAATTAAGCAGTTAATAAGGCAGGCAATAAGACAGATGATTAGGCAGGCAATTAGGCAGGCAATTAGGCAGGCAGGCAATTAGGCAGGCAATTAGGCAGTGAATTAGTCAGGCAATTAGGCAGTTTATTAGGCAGGCAATTAAGCAGGAAATTAGGCAGGCAATTAGGCAGGCAATTAGGCAGGCAGTAAGGCAGAGAATTAGGCAGGCAATTAGGCAGTAAATTAGGCAGGCAATTAGGAAGGCAATGAGGCAGGTAATTAGGCAGGCAATTAGGCAGGCAGACAATAAGGCAGGCAGACAATTAGGCAGGCAATTAGGCAGGCAAATAGGCAGGTAATTAGGCAGGCAATTAGGCAGGCAATAAGGCAGTTAATTAGGCAAGCAATTACGCAGCTAATTAGGCAGGCAATTAGGCACGCAATTAAGGAGGCAATTAGGCAGTTAATTAGGCAAGAAATAAGGCAAGCAATTAGGCAGGATGTTACTTAGGCAGGCAGGCAATAAGGAAGGCTATAAGGCAGTTAATTAGGCAGTATATTAGGCCTTGCAATTAGGCGGTTAATTAAACAGGCAATTAAGCAGGCAATTAGGCAGGCAGGCAATTTTGCAGGAAATTAGGCCGGCAATTAGGCAGGCAGTTAGGCAGGTAATAAAGAAGGCAATTAGGCAGTTAATTAGGAAGGTAATTAAGCATTTAATTAGGCAGGCAATTAGGCAGGCAATTAGGCAGTCAGTTAGGCAGATAATAAGGCAGGCAATTAAGCAGGCAATTAGGCAGGCAATTAGGCAGTAAATTAGGCAGGCAATTAGGCAGTTAATTAGGCAAGCAATTAGGCAGGCAAGCAATTAGGCAGGCAAATAGGCAGTTAATAAGGCAGGCAATTAGGCAGTTAATTAGGCCCCTAATTAGGCAGGCTATTAAGCGGGTAATTAGGCAGGCAAGCAATTAGGCAGACAATTAAGCAGTTTATTAGGCAAGCAGGCAATTTGGTAGGTAATTAGGCAGGCAAATAGGCAGGCAATTAGGCAGGCAATTAGGCAGGTAATTAGGCACGCAATTAGGTAGTTAATTAGGCAAGCAATTAGGCAGACAATAAGGCAGTCAATTAGGCAGGAATTTAAGCAAGCAAATAGGCAGTTAATTAGGCAGGCAATTAGGCAGGCAATTAGGCAGTTAATTAGGCTGGAAATTAGGAGGGCAAATAGGCAGGCAGTTAGGCAGTTATTTAGGCAGGCATTTAGTCATTTAATAATGCAGGCAATTAGGCATTTATTTAGCAGTTAATAAAGCAGTTAATTAGGCAGGCAATTAAGCAGTTAATTAGGCAGGCAGGCAGTTTGGCAGGAAATTAGGCCGGCAATTAGTCAGGTAGTTAGGCAGGTTATAAGGAAGGCAATTAGGCAGTTAATTAGGTCGGCAATTAAGCAGTTAATAAGGCAGGCAATTAGGCAGGCAATTAGGCAGGCAATTAGGCAGATAATTAGGCAGGCAATTAGGCAGGCAGTAAGGCAGTTAATTAGGCAGTTAATTAGGGAGGCAATTAGGCAGTTATTTAAGCAGGCAATTAGACAGAGTATTAGTCAGTTAATTAGGCAAGCAATTAAGCAGGCAATTAGGCATGCAATAAGGCAGTTAATTAGGCAGGCAATTAGGCAGTTAATTAGGCAGGCAGTTAGGCAGTTAATTAGGCAGTTAATAAGGCAGGCAATAGAGCAGGCAATTAGGCAGGCAATAAGGCAGTTAATTAGGCTAGCATTTAGGCAGGCAATAAGGTAGTTAATAAGGCAGGCAATTAGGTAGATAATTAGGCAGGCAATTGGACAGGCAATTAGGCATTTAATTAGGCATGCAAGTAGGCAGGTAATTAGGCACGCAATTAGGTAGTTAATTAGGCAAGCAATTAGGCAGACAATTAGGCAGGCAATTAGGCAGGCAGTAAGGCAGATAATTAGGCAGTTAGTTAGGCGGGTAATTAGGCAGTTAATTAAGCAGGCTATTAGACAGGGTATTAGTCAGTTAATTAGGCAAGCAATTAAGCAGGCAATTAGGCAGGCAATAAGGCAGTTAATTAGGCAAGCATTTAGGCAAGCATTTAGGCAGGCAATTAGGTAGTTAATTAGGCAGGCAATTAGGCAGGCAATTAGGCAGGCAATTAGGCATTTAATAAGGCAGGTAATTAGGCAGTTAATTAAGCAGTTAAATAGGCAGGCAATTAGGCATTTCATTAGCCAGGCAATAAGGCAGGCAGTAAGGCTGTTAATTATGCAGGCAATTAGGCAGATAATTAGGCAGGCTATTAGGCAGTTAATTAGGGAGGCAATTAGGCAGGTAATTAGGCAGACAATTAGGCAAGCAATTAGGCAGGCAATAAGGCAGGCAATTAGGCAGATAATTAGGCAGGCAATTAGGCAGGCAGTAAGGCAGTTAATTAGGCAGTTAAATAAGCAGGCAATTAGGCAGATAATTAGGCAGGCAATTAGGCAGGCAGTAAGGCAGTTAATTAGGCAGTTAAATAGGCAGGCAATAAGGCAGTTAATAAGCAGGCAATTAGGCTGTTAATTAGGCAGGCAATTAGGCAGGCAAGCAATTAGGCAGGCAATTAGGCAGGAAATTAGGCAGTTATTTAGGCAGGCAATTAGGCACTTTAAGGCAGTTAATTAGGCAGGCAATTAGGCAGGCATGCAATTAGGCAGGCAATTAGGCAGACAATTAGGCAGTAAATTAGGCAGGCAATTAGGCAATTAATTAGGCAGGCAATCAGGCAGTTAATTAAGCACTTAAATAGGCATTCAATTAGGCATTTAATTAGGCAGGCAATTAGGCAGTTAATTAGGCAGGCAATTGGACAGGCAATTAGGCAAGCAATTAGGCAGGCAATTAAGCAAATAGTAGGCAGGCAATTAGGCAGTTAATTAGGCAGGCAATTAGGCTGTTAATTAGGCAGGCAATTAGGCAGGCAAGCAATTAGGCAGGCAATTAGGCAGGAAATTAGGCAGTTATTTAGGCAGGCAATTAGGCACTTTAAGGCAGTTAATTAGGCAGGCAATTAGGCAGGCATGCAATTAGGCAGGCAGTAAGGCTGTTAATAAGGCAGGCAATTAGGCAGATAATTAGGCAGGCAATTAGGCAGTTAATTAGGGAGGCAATTAGGCATTTAATTGATTAGGAAATTAGGCAGGCAATATTGCTATATGTTAAGCAGTTAATTAGGCAGGCAATTTGGCAGGTAATTAGGCAGGCAATTAGGCAGGCAATTAAGCAGATAATTAGGCAGGCAATTAGGCAGATATTTAGGCAGGCAATTAGGCAGTTAATTAAGCTGTTAAATAGGCAGGCAATTAGGCAGTTAATTATGCAGGCAATTAGGCAGTTAATAGGGCAGGCAATTAGGCAGGCAATAAGGCAGGAAATTAGGCAGTCAATTAGGCAGGCAATTAGGCAGTTTATTTGGCAGGCAATTAGGCAGGCAAATAGTGAGCAGACAATTAGCAAACAATTAGGCAGGCAATTAGGCAGTTAATTAGACAGGCAATTAGGCAGGCAATAATGCAAGCAATTAAGCAGTTAATTAAGCTGTTAAATAGGCAGGCAATTAGGCAGTTAATTAGGCAGGCAATTAGGCAGGCAATTAGGCAGGCAATAAGGCAGGAAATTATGCAGTTAATTAGGCAGGCAATTTGGCAGGCAATTAGGCAGGCAATTAGGCAGATAATAGGGCAGGCAATTAAGCAGGCAATTAGGCAGTTAATTAGGCAGGCAATTAGGCAGTTAATTAGGCAAGCAATTAGGCAGGCAAATAGGCAGTTAATTAGGCATGCAATTAGGCAGTTAATTAGGCAGGCTATTAGGCAGGCAATTAGGCAGGCAATAAGGCAGTTAATTAGGCAAGCATTTAGGCAGGCAATTAGGCAGGCAATTAGGTAGTTAATTAGGCAGTCAATTAGGCAGATAATTAGGCAGGCAATTGTACAGGCAATTAGGCAAGCAAT
>NW_026962419.1:0-52963 GCF_032445375.1 Bacillus rossius redtenbacheri | reverse complement strand
TCTGCCTAATTAACTGCCTAATTGCCTGCCTAATTGCCTGCCTAATTAACAGCCTAATTGCCTGCCTATTTAACTGTCTAATTAACTGCCTAATTGCCAGCCTAATTATCTGCCTAATTGCCTGCCTTATTGCCTGCCTAATTGCTTGCCTAATTGCCTGCCTAATTAACTGCCTAATTGCCTGCCTAATTAACTGCCTAATTGCTTGCCTAATTACCTGCCTAACTGCCTGCCTATTTGCCTGCCTAATTGCCTGTGTAATTAATTGCCTTATTGCAAGGCCTAAAAAAACTGCCTTATAGCCTTCCTAATTGCCTGCCTGCCTAAGTAACTTCCTGCCTAATTGCTTTCCTTATTGCTTGCCTAATTAACTGCCTAATTGCCTCCTTAATTGCCTCCTAATTGGCTGCCTTTTTAACTGCCTAATTGCCTGCCTAATTAACTGACTAATTGACTGCCTAATTGCCTGCCTAATTGCCTGCCTAATTAACTGCCTAATTAACTGCCTAATTGCCTGCCTAATTACCTGCCTAACTGCCTGCCAATTTGCCTGCCTGATTGCCTGCATAATTGCCTGCCACCTACTGCCTAATTCCTGCCTAATTGCCTGCCACTTAACTGCCTAATTCCTGTCTAATTGCATTCCTGCCTAATGGCCTGCCTGCCTAATTGCCTGCCTAATTGCCTGTTAAATTAACAGCCTAATTGCAAAACCTAATAAACTGCCTAATTAACTGCCTTATAGCCTTCCTAATTGCCTGCCTGCCAAAGTAACTTCCTGCCTAATTGCTCTCCTTATTGCTTGCCTAATTGCCTGCCTAAATACCTGCAAAATTGCCTGCTTGCCTAATTTACTGGATAATTGCCTGCCTTATTGCCTGCCTGCCTAATTGCCTGCCTTATTGCCTGCCTAATTGCCTGCCTAATTGCCTGCCTAAATACCTGCAAAATTGCCTGCTTGCCTTATTTACTGGATAATTGCCTGCCTTATTGCCTGCCTGCCTAATTGCCTGCCTAATTAACTGTCTAATTGCCTGCCTAATTAACTGCATAATTAACTGCCGTACTGCCTGCCTAATTGCCTGCCAGGCTAATTGCATGCCTGCCTATTTTACAGCCTATTTTAGTGCCTAATTGCCTGGCTAATTAACTGCCTAATTGCCTGCCTAATAGCCTGCCTAATTGCCTGCCTAATTAACTGCCTTATTAACTGCCTAATTGCCTGCTTAAATGCCTGCCTAATTATCTGCGTAATTGCTTGCTTAACTATTTGCCTTATTGCCTGCCTAATTGCCTACCTAATCATCTCTCTTATTGCCTAAATGCCTGCTTAATTGCCTTCCTAATTGCCTGCCTTATTTACTGCCTAATTGCCTGCTGAATTAACTGCTAAATTGCCTGCCTAATTGCCTGCTTAATTAACTGCCTAATTTCCTGCCTACTTGCCTGCCTAATTATCTGCATAATTGCTTGCCTAATTAACTGCCTTATTGCCTGCCTTATTGCCTGCCTAATCATCTGTCTTATTGCCTGCCTAATTAACTGCTTAATTCTTTGCCCTATTGCCTGCCTTTTTAACTGCCTAATTGCCTGCCTAATTAACTGACTAATTGCCTGCCTCATTGCCTGCCTAATTGCCTGCCTAAAAAACTGCCTAATTGCCTGCCTTATTGCCTCCCTAATTGTATGCTCACTATTTGCCTGCCTAATTGCCTGCCTAGTTGCCTGCCTAATTGTCTGCTCACTCTTTGCCTGCCTAATTGCCTCCCTAATTACCTGCCTAATTGCCTGCCTAATTGCCTGCCTAATTGCTTGCCTAATAACTGCCTAATTGTCTGCCTTATTAACTGACTAATTGCCTGCCTTATTGCCTGCCTAATTGCCAGTCTAATTAATAGCCTTATTGCCTGCCTAAATGCCTGATTAATTGCCTACCTAATTGCCTGCCTAATTGCCTACCTGCCTAATTGCCTGCTTAATTGCCTGCTTAATTGCCTGATTAATTGCCTGCCTAATTGCCTACCTGCCTAATTGCCTGCCTACCTAATTGCATGCCAGCCTTATTGCCTGCATGCCTAATTGCATGCCTGCCTTATTACCTGCCTAATTTACTGCCTAATTGCCTGCCTAATTGCCCGCCTAATTAACTGCCTAATTGCCTACCTTATTGCCTGCCTAATTGCCTGCCTAATTGTATGCCTGCCTATTTGTTTTCCTTAAATGCCTGCCTACAAGCCTGCCTAATTGCCTGCCAAATTAACTGCCTAATTGCCTGCCTAATTATTTGCCTAATCGCCTGCCTAATAAACTGCCTTACTGCCTACCTTATTGCTTGCCTGCCTAATTGCCTACCTATTTTACTGCCTTCCAGCCTAATTACCTGCCTAATTGACTTCAAAATTGCCTGTCTTATTAACTGCCTAATTACCTGCCTAATAACTGCTTAATTGCCTGCCATATTGCCTGCCTAAATGCCTGCCTAATTGCCTGCCTAATTGCCTGCCTAATTGCCCGCCTAATTAACTGCCTAATTGCCTACCTTATTGCCTGCCTAATTGCCTGCCTAATTGTATGCCTGCCTATTTGTTTTCCTTAAATGCCTGCCTACAAGCCTGCCTAAGTTCCTGCCAAATTAACTGCCTAATTGCCTGCCTAATTATTTGCCTAATTGCCTGCCTAATAAACTGCCTTACTGCCTACCTTATTGCTTGCCTGCCTAATTGCCTACCTATTTTACTGCCTTCCAGCCTAATTACCTGCCTAATTGACTTCAAAATTGCCTGTCTTATTAACTGCCTAATTACCTGCCTAATAACTGCTTCATTGCATGCCTAATTGCCTGCCTGTCTAATTGCTTGCCTAATTAACTGCCTACTTGCCTCCTTAATGGCCTGCTTAATTTGCCGACCTTATTGCCTGCATAATTACCTGCCAAATTGCTTGCCTGCCTAATTAACTGCTTAATTGCCTGCCTAATTACCTGCCTGCCTTTTTGCTTGCCTGCCTAATTGCTTGCCTAATTGCCTGCTTAATTAACTGCCTAATTGCCTGCCTAAATAACTGCTGAATTGCCTGCCTAATTAACTGCCTAATTGCCATAACAAATTGCCTGCCTAATAAACTGCCTAATTGCTTTCTTAGTTGCTTGTCTAATTGCCAGCCTAATTGCCTGCCTATTTCTCTGCTTTACTGCCTGCCTAATTGCCTGCCTGCCTAAATGCCTGCATAATTGCCTGCCTAATTTCCTGCTCAATTGCCTGCCTAATTAACTGCCTAATTGCCTGCCTAATTAACTGTCTAATTAACTGCCTAATTGCCTGCTTAAATGCCTGCCTAATTGACTGTCTAATTGTCTGCCTAATTGCTTGCCTAATTAACTACCTACTTGCGTGCCTAATTACCTGACTACTTGCCTGCCTAATTAACTGTTTAATTGCCTGCCTAATTAACTGCCTAAATGCTTAACAAATAGCCTGCCTAATTGCCTGCCTAATTAACTGCCTGATTGACTGCCTAATTGCTGCCTAATTGCTTGCCTAATTGTCTGCCTGATTGCCTACTTAATTGCCTTCCTAATTAACTGCCTAATTGCCTGCCTTATTATTTGTTTAATTAACTGCCTAATTGCCTGCCTAATTAACTGCCTAATCGCCTGCCTAATAAACTGCCTAATTGCTGGCCTAAATGCCTGCCTAATTGACTGCCTAATTGTCTGCCTAATTAACTGTTAATTGCCTGCTTAATTGCTTGCCTTATTGCCTGCCTAATAACCTGCCAAATTGCTTGCCTGCGTATTTAACTGCTTAATTGCCTGCCTTATTACCTGCCTGCCTAATTGCCTGCCTGCCTAATTGCCTGCCAGCCTAATTGCCTGTCTGCTTAATTTCCTGCCTGTTTTCCTGCCTAATTGCCTGCCTTATTAACTGCATAATTGCCTGCCTAATTGCCTGCCTAATTGTCTGCTTAAATGCCTGCCTAATTGCCTGCCTAATTGTCTGCCTAATTGCTTGCCTAATCACCTACCTAATTGCGTGCCTAATTACCTGTTTACGTGACTGCCTTATTAACTGCCTAATTGCCTGCCTAATTAACTGACTAATAGACTGCCTAATTGCCTGCCTAATTACCTATCAAATTGCCTGCTTGCCTAATAAATTGCTTATTGCCTGCCTAATTGCCTGCCTGCCTAATTACCTGCTTAATAGCCTGCCTAATTAGGGGGCCTAATTGCCTGCCTAATTATCTGCCTAATTGCCTGCCTAATAACTACCTAAATACCTGCATTATTGCCTGCATTGTTGCTTGCCTAATTAACTACCTTATTGCCTGCCTAAATGCCAGCTCTATTGACTGCTTAATAAACTGCCTAATTGCCACCTAATTACCTGCCTAAATAACTGCATAATAACCTGCCTAATTAACTGCCTAATTTCCTGCCTTATTAACTGTCTAATTGCCTGCCTAATTGCCTGCCTAATTAACTGCCTAATTGCCTGCTTAATTAACTGCCTAATTGCCTGCTTAATTAACTGCCTAATTAACTGCCTTACTGCCTGCCTAAATGCTTGCCTGCCTAATTGCCTACCTAATTGCCTGCCTTCCTGCCTAATTAACTGCCTAATTGCCTGCCTAATTGCTTGTCTAATTGTCTGCCGAATTACCTGCCTAATTGCCTGCCTAATTGCCTCCAAAATAACTGCCTAATTGCCTGCCTAATTATCTGCCTAATTCCTACCTAATTAACAGCCTTACTCCCTGCCTAATTGCTTGCCTGCCCTTCCTGCCTAACTGCCTGCCTTCCTGCCTAATTACCTGCCTTATTGCCTGCCTAATTGCCTGCGTAATTGCCTGCCTAATTAACTGCCTAATTGCCTGCCTCATTATTTGCCTAATTGCCTGCCTAATAAACTGCCTTACTGCCTACCTTATTGCTTGCCTGCCTAATTGCCTACCTATTTCACTGCCTTCCAGCCTAATTACCTGCCTAATTTACTTCAAAATTGCCTGTCTTATTAACTGCCTAATTACCTGCCTAATAACTGCTTAATTGCCTGCCTTATTGCCTGCCTAATTGCCTGCCCTACTTGCCTGCCTAATTGCCTGCCAAATTGTCTGCCTAATTACGTGCCAAATTGCCTGCTTACCCCAATTTACTGCTTAATTGCATGCCTAATTGCCTGCCTGTCTAATTGCTTGCCTAATTAACTGCCTAATTGCCTCCTTAATAGCCTGCTTAATTTGCCGACCTTATTGCCTGCCTAATTACCTGCCAAATTGCTTGCCTGCCTAATTAACTGCTTAATTGCCGGCCTAATTAACGGCTTAATTGCCTGCCTAATTACCTGCCTGCCTTATTACTTGCCTGCCTAATTGCTTGCCTAATTGCCTGCTTAATTAACTGCCTAATTGCCTGCCTAAATAACTGCCTAATTGCCTGCCTAATTAACTGCCTAATTGCCATAACAAATTGCCTGCCTAATAAACTGCCTAATTGCTTGCTTAATTGCTTGTCTAATTGCCTGCCTAATTGCCTGCCTAAATCTCTGCTTTACTGACTGCCTATTTGCCTGCCTACCTAAATGCCTGCATAATTGCCTGCCTAATTTCCTGCTCAATTGCCTGCCTAATAAACTGCCTAATTGCCTGCCTAATTAACTGCCTAATTGCCTGCCTAATTACCTGCCTAACTGCCTGCCTATTTGCCTGCCTGATTGCCTGCCTAATTGCCTGCCACTTAACTGCCTAATTCCTGCCTAATTGCCTACCTGCCTAATTGCCTGCCTGCCTAATTGCCTGCCTAATTGCCTGTTTAATTAACAGCCTAATTGCAAAGCCAAATAAACTTCCTAACTAACTGCCTTATAGCCTTCCTAATTGCCTGCCTCCTAAGTAACTTCCTGCCTAAATGCTTTCCTTATTGCTTGCCTAATTAACTGCCTAATTGCCTCCTTAATTGCCTGCATAATTGCCTGCCTAATTAACTACCTAATTGCCTGGCTAATTTACTGCCTAATTGCCTGCCCAATTGCCTGCGTATTGCCTGCCTAATAACTGCCTAATTGCCTGCTTAAATGCCTGCCTAATTGACTGTCTAATTGTCTGCCTAATTGCTTACCTAATTAACTACCTACTTGCGTGCCTAATTACCTGCATACTTGCCTGCCTAATTAACTGTTTAATTGCCTGCCTAATTAACTGCCTAAATGCTTGACAAAAAGCCTGCCTAATTGCCTGCCTAATTAAATGCCTGATTGACTGCCTAATTGCTGCTTAATTGCTTGCCTAATTGCCTGCCTAATCAACTGCCTAATTGCCTGCCTAATTGCCTGCTTAATTGCTTGCCTTATTGCCTGCCTAATTACCTGCCAAATTGCCTGCTTGCCTAATGAATTGCTTAATTGCCTGCCTAATTACCTATTGCCTGCTTAATTGCCTGCCTAATTAACTGCCTAATTGCCTGTCTAATTAACTGCCTAATTGCCTGCCTGATTGCCTACTTAATTGCCTGCCTAATTAACTGCCTATTTGCCTGCTTAATTATTTCTCTAATCAACTGCCTAATTGCCTGCCTAATTATCTGCCTAATTGCCTACCTAATTGCTTCCCTAATTGCCTGTCCAATTGCCTGCCTAATTATCTGCCTAATTGCCTGCCTAAATAACTACCTAAATACCTGCATTATTGCCTGCCTAGTTGCTTGCCTAATTAACTACCTTATTGCATGCCTAATTGCCTGCTATATTACCTGCCTAATTAACTGCCTAATTGCCACTTAATTAACTACCTAATTAACTGTCTAATTGCCTGCCTAATTAACTGCCTAATTTCCTGCCTAATTAACTGCCTAATTTCCTGCCTTATTACCTGCCTAATTGCCTGCCTAATTAACTGCCTAATTGCCTGCCTAATTAACAGCCTTATTGCCTGCCTATTTAACTGCCTAATAGACTGCCTAATTATCTGCCTAATTGCCTTCCTAACTGCCTGCCTTATTAACTGCATAATTAATTGCCTTACTGCCTGCCTAATTGCTTGCCTGCCTAATTGCCTACCTAATTGCCTGCATTCCTGCCTAATTAACTGCCCAATTGCCTGCCTAATTGCTTGCCTAATTGTCTGCTGAATTACCTGCCTAATTGCCTGCCTAATTATCTGCCTAATTGCCTGCCTAATTATCTGCCTAATTGCCTACCTAATTAACTGCCTTACTGCCTGCCTAATTGCTTGCCTTCCTAATTGCCTACCTAATTGCCTACCTAATTGCCTGCCTTCCTGCCTAATTGCCTGCCTTATTGCCTGCGTAATTGCCTGCCTTATTGCCTGCCTAATTAACTGCCTAATTGCCTGCCTAATTATTTGCCTAATTGCCTGCCTAATTAACTGCCTTACTGCCTATATAATTGCTTGCCTTCCTAATTGCCTACCTATTTGCCTGCCTTCCTGCCTAATTGCCTGCCTAATTGACTTCATTATTGCCTGCCTTATTAACTGCCTAATTACCTGCCTAATTAACTGCTTAATTGCCTGCCTTATTGCCTGCCTAATTGCCTGCCTAATTGCCTGCCTAATTGCCTGCCTAATTGCCTGCCAAATTGCCTGCCAAAATGACTGCCTAATTACGTGCCAAATTGCCTGCTTACCCAATTAACTGTTTAAATGCATGCCTAATTGCCTGCCTGCCTAATTGCTTACCTAATTAACTGCCTAATTGCCTGCCTTATTAACTGCCTAATTGCCTGCCTTATTGCCTGCCTCATTAACTGCCTAATTGCCTGCCTTATTAACTGCTTTATTAACTGCCTTATTGCCTGCCTAATTATCTGCCAAATTGCCTGCCTTATTTCCTGCCTAATTAACAGCCTAATTGCCTGCCTATTTAACTGTCTAATTAACTGCCTAATTGCCTGCCTAATTATCTGCCAAATTGCCTGCCTTATTTCCTGCCTAATTGCCTGCCTAATTGCCTGCCTAATTAATTGCCTAATTGCCTGCCTAAATAACTGCCTAATTGCTTGCCTAATTACCTGCCTAACTGCCTGCCTATTTGCCTGCCTGATTACCTGCCTAATTGCCTGCCACTTAACTGCATAATTCCTGCCTAATTGCCTACCTACCTAATTGCCTGCCTGCCTAATTGCCTGTGTAATTAACTGCCTAATTGCAAGGCCTAATAAACTGCCTAATTTACTGCCTTATAGCCTTCCTAATTGCCTGCCTGCCTAAGTAACTTCCTGCCTAATTGCTTTCCTTATTGCTTCCCTATTTAACTGCCTAATTGCCTCCTTAATTGCCTGCCTAATTGCCTGCCTTTTTAACTGCCTAATTGCCTGCCTAATTAACTGACTAATTGACTGCCTAATTGCCTGCCTAATTGCCTGCCTTATTAACTGCCTAATTAACTGCCTAATTGCCTGCCTAATTACCTGCCTAACTGCCTGCCTATTTGCCTGCCTGATTGCCTGCCTAATTGCCTGCCACCTACAGCCTAATTCCTGCCTAGTTACCTGCCACTTAACTGCCTAATTCCTGCCTAATTGCATACCTACCTAATTGCCTGCCTGCCTAATTGCCTGCCTAATTGCCTGTTTAATTAACAGCCTAATTGCAAAACCTAATAAACTGCCTAATTAACTGCCTTATAGCCTTCCTAATTGCCTGCCTGCCTAAGTAACTTCCTGCCTAATTGCTCTCCTTATTGCTTGCCTAATTAACTGTGTTAATTGCCTCCTTAATTGCCTGCCTAATTGCCTGCCTAATTAACTGCCTAATTGCCTGCCTAATTAACTGCATAATTAACTGCCTTATTGCCTGCCTAATTGCCTGCCAGCCTAATTGCATGCCTGCATATTTTCCTGCCTATTTTAGTGCCTAATTGCCTGGCTAATTAACTGCCTAATTGCCTGCCTAATAGCCTGCCTAATTACCTGCCTAATTAACTGCCTAATTAACTGCCTAATTGCCTGCTTAAATGCCTGCCTAATTGACTGTCTAATTGTCTGCCTAACTGCTTGCCTAATTAACTACCTTCTTGCGTGCCTAATTACCTGCCTACTTGCCTGCCTAATTAACTGCCTAATTGCCTGCCTAATTAACTGCCTAAATGCCTGCCAAAAAGCCTGCCTAATTGCCTGCCTAATTAACTGCCTGATTGCCTGCCTTATTGCTGCCTAATTGCTTGCCTAATTGCCTGCCTAATTAACTGCCTAACTGCCTGCCTAATTGCCTGCTTAATTGCTTGCCTTATTGCCTGCCTAATTACCTGCCAAATATCTTGCCTGCCTAATTAACTGCTTAATTGCCTGACTTATTACCTGCCTGCCTAATTGCCTGCCTGCCTAATGGCCTGGCAGCCTAATTGCCTGCCTGCCTAATTTCCTGCCTAATTTCCTGCCTAATTGCCTGCCTAATTGCCTGCCTTATTGCTAGCCTGCTTGCCTAAATGCCTGCTTAATTGCCTTCCTAATTGCCTGCTTATTAACTGCCTAATTTACTGCTTAATTAACTGCCTAATTACCTGCTTAATTGCCTAACTATTTGCCTGCCTAATTGCCTGCCTAACTAACTGCCTAATTGCTTGCTTATTTGCTTGTCTATTTGCCAGGCTAATTGCCTGCCTAATTCTCTGCCTTATTGCCTACCTAATTGCCTGCCTAATTGCCTGCCTTATTGCTAGCCTGCTTGCCTAAATGCCTGCATAATTGCCTGCCTAATTACCTGCTTAATTGCCTGCCTAATAACTGCCTAATTGCCTGCCTAATTGCTTGCCTAATTGTCTGCCTAATTACCTGCCAAATTGCCTGCATACCTAATAAACTGCTTAATTGCATTCCTAATTGCCTGCCTGCCTAATATATTCCCTAATTAACTGCCAAATTGCCTGCCTAATTGCCTGCCTGCCAAAATGCTAGCTTAATTACCTTCCTAATTGCCTGCCTTATAAACTGCCTAATTGCCTGCTTAATTAACTGCCTAATTGCCTTCCTGTTTGCCTGTTTAATTGCCTGCCTAATTAACTGCCTAATTGCCTGCCTGATTGCCTGCCTAATTGCCTGCCTTATTAACTGCCTAATTACCTGCCTAATTGCCTGCCTTATTGCTAGCCTGCTTGCCTAAATGCCTGCCTAATTGCCTGTTTAATTAACTGCCTAATTGCAAGGCCTAATAATCTGCCTAATTAACTGTCTTATAGCCTCCCTAATTGCCTGCCTAAGTAACTTCCTGCCTAATTGCTTGCCTAATTGTTTGCCTAATTAACTGACTAATTTCCTGCTTAATTGCCTGCCCAATTGCCTGCCTAATTGCCTGCCTTATTGCTAGCCTGCTTGCCTAAATGCCTGCATAATTGCCTGCCTAATTACCTGCTTAATTGCCTGCCTAATAACTGCCTAATTGCCTGCCTAATTGCTTGCCTAATTGTCTGCCTAATTACCTGCCAAATTGCCTGCATACCTAATAAACTGCTTAATTGCATTCCTAATTGCCTGCCTGCCTAATATATTCCCTAATTAACTGCCTAATTGCCTGCCTAATTGCCTGCCTGCCAAAATGCTAGCTTAATTGCCTTCCTAATTGCCTGCCTTATAAACTGCCTAATTGCCTGCTTAATTAACTGCCTAATTGCCTTCCTGTTTGCCTGTTTAATTGCCTGCCTAATTAACTGCCTAATTGCCTGCCTGATTGCCTGCCTAATTGCCTGCCTTATTAACTGCCTAATTACCTGCCTAATTGCCTACATGCCTAAATGCCTGCCTGCCTAATTGCCTGCCTAATTGCCTGTTTAATTAACTGCCTAATTGCAAGGCCTAATAATCTGCCTAATTAACTGTCTTATAGCCTCCCTAATTGCCTGCCTAAGTAACTTACTGCCTAATTGCTTGCCTAATTGTTTGCCTAATTAACAGACTAATTTCCTGCTTAATTGCCTGCCCAATTGCCTGCCTAATTAATTGCGTAATTGCTTGCATAATTACCTGCCTTATTGCCTGCCTAATTGTCTGCCTAATCATCTGTCTTATTGCCTGCATAATTAACTGCTTAATTCCCTGCTTAATTGCCTGCCTAATTAACTGCTTATTGCCTGCCTAATTAACTGTCTAATTGCCTGCCTCATTGCCTGCCTAATTGCCTGCCTAATTAACTGCCTAATTGCCTGCCTAATTGCCTGCCTAATTGTCTGCTCACTATTTACCTGCCTAATTGTCTGCTCACTATTTGCCTGCCTAATTGCCTGCATAATTGCCTGCCTAATTACCTGCCTAATTGCCTGCCTAATTGCCTGCCTAATTGTCTGCCTGACAAATATCCTGCCTAATTGCCAGCCTAATTTTCTGCCTATTTATCTGCCTAATTAAATGGCTAATTGCCTGCCTAATTGGCTGTCTTATTTCCTGCCTATTTGCCTGCCTTATTGCCTGCTTAATTAAATATCTAATTGCCTGCCTAATTAGCTGCATAATTGCTTGCCTAATCAACTGCCTTATTGCCTGCCTAATTGCCTGCCTAATCATCTGTTTTATTGCCTGCCTAATTAACTTCTTAATTCCCTGCTTAATTGCCTGCCTATTTAACTGCCTAATTGCCTGCCTAATTAACTGAATTATTGCCTGCCTCATTGCCTGCCTAATTGCCTGCCTAATTAACTGCCTAATTGCCTGCCTTATTGCCTGCCTAATTGTCTGCTCACTATTTGCCTGCCTAATTGCCTGCGTTATTACCTGCCTAATTGCCTGCCTAATTGCCTGCCTAATTGCCTGCCTAATTGCCTGCCTAGCTAACTGCCTAATTGCCTGCCTTATTAACTGACTAATTGCCTGCCTAATTGCCTGCCCAATTGCCTGTATAATTAATAGCCTTATTGACTGCCTAATTGCCTGCCTGCCTAATTGCCTACCTAATTGCCTGCCTTCCTGCCTAATTGCCTGCCTAATAACCTGCCTAATTGCTTGCCTAATTGTCTGCCGAATTACCTGCCTTATTGCCTGCCTAATTGCCTGGCTAATAACTGCCTAATTGCCTGTCTAATAATCTGCCTAATTGCCTACCTAATTAAGTGTCTTACTGCCTGCCTAATTGCTTGACTGCCAAATTGCCTACCTAATTGCCTGCCTTCCTGCCTGATTGCCTGCCTTATTGCCTGCCTAATTGCCTGCGTAATTGCCTGCCTAATTGCCTGCCTAATTAACTGTCTAATTGCCTGCCTAATTATTTGCCTAATTGCCTGCCTTACTGCCTACCTTATTGCTTGCCTGCCTAATTGCCTACCTATTTGCCTGCCTTCCTGCCTAATTGCCTGCCTAATTGACTTCAAAATTGCCTGCCTTATTAACTGCCTAATTACCTGCCTAATTAACTGCTTAATTGCCTGCCTTATTGCCTGCCTAATTGCCTGCCTAATTTCCTGCCTAATTGCCTGCCAAATTGCCTGCCTAATTACATGCAAAATTGCCTGCTTACCCAATTAACTGCTTAAATGCATGCCAAATTGCCTGCCTGTCTAATTGCTTTCCTAATTAACTGCCTAATTGCCTCTTTAATAGCCTGCTTCTTTGCCGACCTTATTGCCTGCCTATTTACCTGCCAAATTGCTTGCCTGCCTAATTAACTGCTTAATTGCCTGCCTAGTTACCTGCCTGCCTTATTGCTTGCCTGCCTAATTGCTTGGCTAAATAACTGCCCAAATGCCTGCTTAATTGGCTGCCTATTTGCCTGCCTAATTGCATGCTTAATTGCTTGCCTTATTAACTGTCTAATTGCCTGCCGAATTGCCTGCCTAATTAACTGCCTAATTGCCTGCCTAATTAACTGCCTATTTGCCTGCCTTACTGCCTGCCTAATTGCTTGCCTGCCTAATTGCCTGCCTTATTGCCTGCCTCATTAACTGCCTAATTGCCTGCCTTATTAACTGCTTTATTAACTGTCTAATTGCCTGCCGAATTGCCTGCCTAATTAACTGCCTAATTGCCTGCCTAATTATTTGCCTAATTGCCTGCCTTACTGCCTACCTTATTGCTTGCCTGCCTAATTGCCTACCTATTTGCCTGCCTTCCTGCCTATTTGCCTGCCTAATTGCATGCTTAATTGCTTGCCTTATTAACTGTCTAATTGCCTGCCGAATTGCCTGCCTAATTAACTGCCTAATTGCCTGCCTAATTAACTGCCTAATTGCCTGCCTAATTGCCTGCCTAATTACCTGCCTATTATCCTGCCTAATAAACTGCCTAAATGCCTGCTAAATAGCCTGCATAATTGCCTGCATAATTGCATGGTTAATTACCTGCCTAATTGCCTGCTTTATTGTCTGCCTAATTGTCTGCCTGACAAATTGCCTGCCTAATTGCCAGTCTAATTTCCTGCCTAATTATCTACCTAATTAAATGCCTAATTGCCTGCCTAATTGGCTGTCTTATTGCCTGCCTATTTGCCTGCCTTATTGCCTGCTTAATTAACTGCCTAATTGCCTGCCTAATTGCCTGCCTAATAAGCTGCATAATTGCTGGCCTAATTAACTGCCTTATTGCCTGCCGAATTGCCTGCCTAATCATTTGTCTTATCGCCTGCCTAATTAACTGCGTAATTCCCTGCTTAATTGCCTGCCTATTTAACTGCCTAAATGTGTGCTAATTAACTGACTAATTTCCTGCCTTATTGCCTGCCTAATTGCATGCCTAATTAACTGACTAATTGCCTGCCTTATTGCCTGCCTAATTGTCTGCTCACTATTTGCCTGCCTAATTGCCTGCCTAATTGCCTGCCTAATTATCTGCTCACTATATGCCTGCCAAATTGCCTGTCTAATACCTGCCTAATTACTTGCCTAATTGCATGCCTAATTATCTGATTAATTGCCTGCTTAATTATCTGCCTAATTGCCTGCCTAATTGCTCGCCTGCCGAATTGACTTCATAATTGCCTGCTTTTTAAACTGCCTATTTGCCTGCCTAATAACTGACTAATTGCCTGCCTTATTGCCTGCCTAATTGTCTGCTCACTATTTGCCTGCCTAATTGCCTGCATAATTGCCTGCCTAATTAATTGCATAATTGCATGCCTAATTATCTGATTAATTGCCTGCTTAATTATCTGCCTAATTGCCTGCCTAATTGCTCGCCTGCCGAATTGACTTCATAATTGCCTGCCTTTTAAACTGCCTATTTGCCTGCCTAATTAAATGACTAATTGCCTGCCTTATTGCCTGCCTAATTGCCTGCCTAATTAACTGCCTAATTGCCTGCCTTATTGCCTGCCTAATTGTCTGCTCACTATTTGCCTGCCTAATTGCCTGCCTAATTGCCTGACTAATGGTCTGCTCACTATTTGCCTGCCTAATTGCCTGCCTAATTGCCTGCCTAATTACTTGCCTAATTGCCTGCCTAATTGCTCTTTCTAATTGCCTGCCTAATAGCCTGCCTTATTAACTGACTAATTGCCTGCCTTATTAACTGACTAATTGCCTGCCTAATTGCCTGCCTAATTGCCTGTCTAATTAATACCCTTATTGCCTGCCTAATTGCCTGCATAATTCTACCTAATTTCTTGCCTAATTGCCTACCTGCATAATTGCCTGCCTGCCTAATTGCCTGCCTGCCTAATTGTCTGCATGCCTAATTGCATGCCTGCCTAATTACCAGCCTAATTTACTTCCTAATTGCCTGTCTAATTGCCCACCTAATTAACTGCCTATTTGCCTACCTAATTGCCTGCCTAATTGCCTGTTTAATTGTATGCCTGCCTATTTGTTTGCCTAAATGCCTGCCTAAAAGCCTGCGTAATTGCCTGCCTAATTAACTGCCTAATTGCCTGCCTAATTGCTGCCTAATTGCTTGCCTAAATGCCTGCCTAATCAACTGCCTAATTCCCTGCCTTAATGCCTGCCTAAAAGCCTGCTTAATTGCCTGCCTAATAAACTGCCTAATTGCCTGCCTAATTGCCTGCTTAATTAACTGCCTAATTGCCTGCCTAATTAACTGCCTAATTGCCTGCCTAATTAACTGCCTAATTGCCTGACTATTTGCCTGGCTAATTTCTTGCCTAATTAACTGCCTAATTGCTTGCTTTATTGCTTGTCTAATTGCCAGCCTAATTGCCTGCCTAATTCTCTGCCTTACTGCCTGCTTAATTGCCTGCCTGCCTAAATGCCTGCATAATTGCCTGCCTTATTTCCTGCTCAATTGCCTGCCTAATTAACTGCCTAATTGCCTGCCTAATAAACTGCCTAATTGCCTGCCTAATTACCTGCCTAACTGCCCGCCTTTTTGCCTGTCTGATTGCCTGCCTAATTGCCTGCCACTTAAATGCATAATTCCTGCCTAATTGCCTAACTGCCTAATTGCCTGCCTGCCTAATTGCCTGTTTAATTAACTGCCTAATTGCAAGGCCTAATAAACTGCCTAAATAACTGCCTTATAGCCTTCCTAATTGCCTGCCTGCCTAAGTAACTTCCTGCCTAATTGCTTTCCTTATTGCTTGCCTAATTAACTGCCTAATTGCCTCCTTAATTGCCTGCCTAATTGCCTGCCTAATTAACTGCCTAATTAACTGCCTTACTGCCTGCCTAATTGCCTGCCAGCCTAATTGCCTGTTAGCCTAATTGCCTGCCTGCCTAATTTCCTGCCTATTTTAATGCCTTATTGCCTGCCGAATTTACTGCCTATTTGCCTGCCTATTTGCCTGCCTAATTGCCTGCTTAATTGCCTGCCTAATTGCCTGCCTTATTAACTGCCTAATTGCCTGCTTAAATGCCTGCATAATTGACTGCCAAATTGTCTACCTAATTTATTGCCTAATTAACTACCTAATTGCATGCCTAATTACCTGCCTACTTGCCTGCCTAATTGACTGCCTATTTTCCTACCTAATTGCCTGCCTAACTGCCTGCCAATTTGCCTGCCTGATTGCCTGCATAATTGCCTGCCACCTACTGCCTAATTCCTGCCTAATTGCCTGCCACTTAACTGCCTAATTCCTGTCTAATTGCATTCCTGCCTAATGGCCTGCCTGCCTAATTGCCTGCCTAATTGCCTGTTAAATTAACAGCCTAATTGCAAAACCTAATAAACTGCCTAATTAACTGCCTTATAGCCTTCCTAATTGCCTGCCTGCCAAAGTAACTTCCTGCCTAATTGCTCTCCTTATTGCTTGCCTAATTGCCTGCCTAAATACCTGCAAAATTGCCTGCTTGCCTAATTTACTGGATAATTGCCTGCCTTATTGCCTGCCTGCCTAATTGCCTGCCTTTTTGCCTGCCTAATTGCCTGCCTAATTGCCTGCCTAAATACCTGCAAAATTGCCTGCTTGCCTAATTTACTGGATAATTGCCTGCCTTATTGCCTGCCTGCCTAATTGCCTGCCTAATTAACTGTCTAATTGCCTGCCTAATTAACTGCATAATTAACTGCCGTACTGCCTGCCTAATTGCCTGCCAGCCTAATTGCATGCCTGCCTATTTTACAGCCTATTTTAGTGCCTAATTGCCTGGCTAATTAACTGCCTAATTGCCTGCCTAATAGCCTGCCTAATTGCCTGCCTAATTAACTGCCTAATTAACTGCCTAATTGCCTGCTTAAATGCCTGCCTAATTAGCTGCGTAATTGCTTGCTTAACTATTTGCCTTATTGCCTGCCTAATTGCCTACCTAATCATCTGTCTTATTGCCTAAATGCCTGCTTAATTGCCTTCCTAATTGCCTGCCTTATTTACTGCCTAATTGCCTGCTGAATTAACTGCTAAATTGCCTGCCTAATTGCCTGCTTAATTAACTGCCTAATTTCCTGCCTACTTGCCTGCCTAATTATCTGCATAATTGCTTGCCTAATTAACTGCCTTATTGCCTGCCTAATTGCCTGCCTAATCATCTGTCTTATTGCCTGCCTAATTAACAGATTAATTCTTTGCCCAATTGCCTGCCTTTTTAACTGCCTAATTGCCTGCCTAATTAACTGACTAATTGCCTGCCTCATTGCCTGCCTAATTGCCTGCCTAAAAAACTGCCTAATTACCTGCCTTATTGCCTCCCTAATTGTATGCTCACTATTTGCCTGCCTAATTGCCTGCCTAATTGCCTGCCTAATTGTCTGCTCACTCTTTGCCTGCCTAATTGCCTCCCTAATTACCTGCCTTATTGCCTGCCTAATTGCCTGCCTAATTGCTTGCCTAATAACTGCCTAATTGCCTGCCTTATTAACTGACTAATTGCCTGCCTTATTGCCTGCCTAATTGCCTGTCTAATTAATAGCCTTATTGCCTGCCTAAATGCCTGATTAATTGCCTACCTAATTGCCTGCCTAATTGCCTACCTGCCTAATTGCCTGCTTAATTGCCTGATTAATTGCCTGATTAATTGCCTGCCTAATTGCCTACCTGCCTAATTGCCTGCCTACCTAATTGCATGCCTGCCTTATTGCCTGCATGCCTAATTGCATGCCTGCCTTATTACCTGCCTAATTTACTGCCTAATTGCCTGCCTAATTGCCCGCCTAATTAACTGCCTAATTGCCTACCTTATTGCCTGCCTAATTGCCTGCCTAATTGTATGCCTGCCTATTTGTTTTCCTTAAATGCCTGCCTACAAGCCTGCCTAATTGCCTGCCAAATTAACTGCCTAATTGCCTGCCTAATTATTTGCCTAATCGCCTGCCTAATAAACTGCCTTACTGCCTACCTTATTGCTTGCCTGCCTAATTGCCTACCTATTTTACTGCCTTCCAGCCTAATTACCTGCCTAATTGACTTCAAAATTGCCTGTCTTATTAACTGCCTAATTACCTGCCTAATAACTGCTTAATTGCCTGCCATATTGCCTGCCTAAATGCCTGCCTAATTGCCTGCCTAATTGCCTGCCTAATTGCCCGCCTAATTAACTGCCTAATTGCCTACCTTATTGCCTGCCTAATTGCCTGCCTAATTGTATGCCTGCCTATTTGTTTTCCTTAAATGCCTGCCTACAAGCCTGCCTAATTTCCTGCCAAATTAACTGCCTAATTGCCTGCCTAATTATTTGCCTAATTGCCTGCCTAATAAACTGCCTTACTGCCTACCTTATTGCTTGCCTGCCTAATTGCCTACCTATTTTACTGCCTTCCAGCCTAATTACCTGCCTAATTGACTTCAAAATTGCCTGTCTTATTAACTGCCTAATTACCTGCCTAATAACTGCTTCATTGCATGCCTAATTGCCTGCCTGTCTAATTGCTTGCCTAATTAACTGCCTACTTGCCTCCTTAATGGCCTGCTTAATTTGCCGACCTTATTGCCTGCATAATTACCTGCCAAATTGCTTGCCTGCCTAATTAACTGCTTAATTGCCTGCCTAATTACCTGCCCGCCTTTTTGCTTGCCTGCCTAATTGCTTGCCTAATTGCCTGCTTAATTAACTGCCTAATTGCCTGCCTAAATAACTGCCTAATTGCCTGCCTAATTAACTGCCTAATTGCCATAACAAATTGCCTGCCTAATAAACTGCCTAATTGCTTTCTTAATTGCTTGTCTAATTGCCAGCCTAATTGCCTGCCTATTTCTCTGCTTTACTGCCTGCCTAATTGCCTGCCTGCCTAAATGCCTGCATAATTGCCTGCCTAATTTCCTGCTCAATTGCCTGCCTAATTAACTGCCTAATTGCCTGCCTAATTAACTGCCTAATTGCCTACCTAATTACCTGCCTAACTGCCTGCTTATTTGCCTGCCTGATTGCCTGCCTAATTGCCTGCCACTTAACTGCCTAATTCCTGCCTAATTGCCTACCTGCCTAATTGCCTGCCTGCCTAATTGCCTGCCTAATTGCCTGTTTAATAAACAGCCTAATTGCAAAGCCTAATAAACTTCCTAATTAACTGCCTTATAGCCTTCCTAATTGCCTGCCTGCTTAAGTAACTTCCTGCCTAATTGCTTTCCTTATTGCTTGCCTAATTAACTGCCTAATTGCCTCCTTAATTGCCTGCCTAATTGCCTGCCTAATTAACTGCCTAATTGCCTCGCTAATTAACTGCCTAATTAACTGCCTTACTGCCTGCCTAATTGCCTGCCAGCCTAATTGCATGCCTGCCTATTTTCCTGCCTAATTTAGTGCCTAATTGCCTAGGTAATTTACTGCCTAATTGCCTGCCTAATTAACTGTCTAATTAACTGCCTAATTGCCTGCTTAAATGCCTGCCTAATTGACTGTCTAATTGCCTGCCTAATTGCTTGCCTAATTAACTACCTACTTGCGTGCCTAATTACCTGCCTACTTGCCTGCCTAATTAACTGTTTAATTGCCTGCCTAATTAACTGCCTAAATGCTTGACAAATAGCCTGCCTAATTGCCTGCCTAATTAACTGCCTGATTGACTGCCTAATTGCTGCCTAATTGCTTGCCTAATTGTCTGCCTGATTGCCTACTTAAATGCCTTCCTAATTAACTGCCTAATTGCCTGCCTTATTATTTGTTTAATTAACTGCCTAATTGCCTGCCTAATTAACTGCCTAATCGCCTGCCTTATTGCTTGCCTAATTGCCTGTCCAATTGCCTGCCTAATTATCTGCCTAGTTGCCTGCCTAATTAACTACCTAAATACCTGCATTATTGCCTGCCTAGTTGCTTGCCTAATTAACTACCTTATTGCCTGCCTAATTGCCTGCTCTATTGCCTGCCTAATTAACTGCCTAATTGCCTGCCTAATAAACTGCCTAATTGCTGGCTTAAATGCCTGCCTAATTGACTGCCTAATTGTCTGCCTAATTAACTGTTAATTGCCTGCTTAATTGCTTGCCTTATTGCCTGCCTAATAACCTGCCAAATTGCTTGCCTGCGTAATTAACTGCTTAATTGCCTGCCTTATTACCTGCCTGCCTAATTGCCTGCCTGCCTAATTGCCTGCCAGCCTAATTGCCTGTCTGCTTAATTTCCTGCCTATTTTCCTGCCTAATTGCCTGCCTTATTAACTGCATAATTGCCTGCCTAATTGCCTGCCTAATTGTCTGCTTAAATGCCTGCCTAATTGCCTGCCTAATTGTCTGCCTAATTGCTTGCCTAATCACCTACCTAATTGCGTGCCTAATTACCTGTTTACGTGACTGCCTTATTAACTGCCTAATTGCCTGCCTAATTAACTGACTAATAGACAGCCTAATTGCCTGCCTAATTACCTATCAAATTGCCTGCTTGCCTAATAAATTGCTTATTGCCTGCCTAATTGCCTGCCTGCCTAATTACCTGCTTAATAGCCTGCCTAATTAGGGGCATAATTGCCTGCCTAATTATCTGCCTAATTCCTACCTAATTAACAGCCTTACTCCCTGCCTAATTGCTTGCCTGCCTTCCTGCCTAACTGCCTGCCTTCCTGCCTAATTACCTGCCTTATTGCCTGCCTAATTGCCTGCGTAATTGCCTGCCTAATTAACTGCCTAATTGCCTGCCTCATTATTTGCCTAATTGCCTGCCTAATAAACTGCCTTACTGCCTACCTTATTGCTTGCCTGCCTAATTGCCTACCTATTTCACTGCCTTCCAGCCTAATTACCTGCCTAATTTACTTCAAAATTGCCTGTCTTATTAACTGCCAAATTACCTGCCTAATAACTGCTTCATTGCCTGCCTTATTGCCTGCCTAATTGCCTGCCTTATTGCCTGCCTAATTGCCTGCCAAATTGCCTGCCTAATTACGTGCCAAATTGCCTGCTTACCCAATTTACTGCTTAATTGCATGCATAATTGCCTGCCTGTCTAATTGCTTGCCTAATTAACTGCCTAATTGCCTCCTTAATAGCCTGCTTAATTTGCCGACCTTATTGCCTGCCTAATTACCTGCCAAATTGCTTGCCTGCCTAATTAACTGCTTAATTGCCTGCCTAATTAACGGCTTAATTGCCTGCCTAATTACCTGCCTGCCTTATTACTTGCCTGCCTAATTGCTTGCCTAATTGCCTGCTTAATTAACTGCCTAATTGCCTGCCTAAATAACTGCCTAATTGCCTGCCTAATTAACTGCCTAATTGCCATAACAAATTGCCTGCCTAATAAACTGCCTAATTGCTTGCTTAATTGCTTGTCTAATTGCCTGCCTAATTGCCTGCCTAAATCTCTGCTTTACTGCCTGCCTATTTGCCTGCCTACCTAAATGCCTGCATAATTGCCTGCCTAATTTCCTGCTCAATTGCCTGCCTAATAAACTGCCTAATTGCCTGCCTAATTAACTGCCTAATTGCCTGCCTAATTACCTGCCTAACTGCCTGCCTATTTGCCTGCCTGATTGCCTGCCTAATTGCCTGCCACTTAACTGCCTAATTCCTGCCTAATTGCCTACCTGCCTAATTGCCTGCCTGCCTAATTGCCTGCCTAATTGCCTGTTTAATTAACAGCCTAATTGCAAAGCCAAATAAACTTCCTAACTAACTGCCTTATAGCCTTCCTAATTGCCTGCCTGCCTAAGTAACTTCCTGCCTAAATGCTTTCCTTATTGCTTGCCTAATTAACTGCCTAATTGCCTCCTTAATTGCCTGCATAATTGCCTGCCTAATTAACTGCCTAATTGCCTGGCTAATTTACTGCCTAATTGCCTGCCCAATTGCCTGCCTAATTGCCTGCCTAATAACTGCCTAGTTGCCTGCTTAAATGCCTGCCTAATTGACTGTCTAATTGTCTGCCTAATTGCTTACCTAATTAACTACCTACTTGCGTGCCTAATTACCTGCATACTTGCCTGCCTAATTAACTGTTTAATTGCCTGCCTAATTAACTGCCTAAATGCTTGACAAAAAGCCTGCCTAATTGCCTGCCTATTTAAATGCCTGATTGACTGCCTAATTGCTGCTTAATTGCTTGCCTAATTGCCTGCCTAATCAACTGCCTAATTGCCTGCCTAATTGCCTGCTTAATTGCTTGCCTTATTGCCTGCCTAATTACCTGCCAAATTGCCTGCTTGCCTAATGAATTGCATAATTGCCTGCCTAATTACCTATTGCCTGCTTAATTGCCTGCCTAATTAACTGCCTAATTGCCTGTCTAATTAACTGCCTAATTGCCTGCCTGATTGCCTACTTAATTGCCTGCCTAATTAACTGCCTATTTGCCTGCTTAATTATTTCTCTAATCAACTGCCTAATTGCCTGCCTAATTATCTGCCTAATTGCCTACCTAATTGCTTCCCTAATTGCCTGTCCAATTGCCTGCCTAATTATCTGCCTAATTGCCTGCCTAATTAACTACCTAAATACCTGCATTATTGCCTGCCTAGTTGCTTGCCTAATTAACTACCTTATTGCCTGCCTAATTGCCTGCTATATTACCTGCCTAATTAACTGCATAATTGCCACATAATCAACTACCTAATTAACTGTCTAATTGCCTGCCTAATTAACTGCCTAATTTCCTGCCTAATTAACTGCCTAATTTCCTGCCTTATTACCTGCCTAATTGCCTGCCTAATTAACTGCCTAATTGCCTGCCTATTTAACAGCCTAATTGCCTGCCTATTTAACTGCCTAATTAACTGCCTAATTGCCTGCCTAATTATCTGCCTAATTGCCTTCCTAACTGCCTGCCTTATTAACTGCATAATTAATTGCCTTACTGCCTGCCTAATTGCTTGCCTGCCTAATTGCCTACCTAATTGCCTGCCTTCCTGCCTAATTAACTGCCCAATTGCCTGCCTAATTGCTTGCCTAATTGTCTGCTGAATTACCTGCCTAATTGCCTGCCTATTTGCCTGCCTAATTATCTGCCTAATTGCCTGCCTAATTATCTGCCTAATTGCCTACCTAATTAACTGCCTTACTGCCTGCCTAATTGCTTGCCTTCCTAATTGCCTACCTAATTGCCTACCTAATTGCCTGCCTTCCTGCCTAATTGCCTGCCTTATTGCCTGCATAATTGCCTGCCTAATTGCCTACCTAATTAACTGCCTAATTGCCTGCCTAATTATTTGCCTAATTGCCTGCCTAATTAACTGCCTTACTGCCTATCTAATTGCTTGCCTTCCTAATTGCCTACCTATTTGCCTGCCTTCCTGCCTAATTGCCTGCCTAATTGACTTCATTATTGCCTGCCTTATTAACTGCCTAATTACCTGCCTAATTAACTGCTTAATTGCCTGCCTTATTGCCTGCCTAATTGCCTGCCTAATTGCCTGCCTAATTGCCTGCCTAATTGCCTACCAAATTACCTGCCAAAATGACTGCCTAATTACGTGCCAAATTGCCTGCTTACCCAATTAACTGCTTAAATGCATGCCTAATTGCCTGCTTGCCTAATTGCTTACCTAATTAACTGCCTAATTGCCTGCCTTATTAACTGCCTAATTGCCTGCCTTATTGCCTGCCTCATTAACTGCCTAATTGCCTGCCTTATTAACTGCTTTATTAACTGCCTTATTGCCTGCCTTATAGCGTGCCTAATTGCCTGCCTAATTACCTGCCAAATTGCCTGCCTAATTAACTGCTTAATATATTGCCTTATTGCCTGCATAATTGCCTGCTCAATTTACTGCCTATTACCAGCAAAATTGCCTGCCTAATTGCCTGACTAATTAACTTCCTTATAGCCTGCCTAATTGCCTGCTTAATTTCCTGCCTAATTGCCTGCCTAAATAATTGCCTAATTGCCTGCCTAATTAACTGCCTTATTTCCTGCCTAATTGCCTGCCTAATTAACTGCCTAATTGCCTGCCTAATTGCCTGCCTAATTAACAGCCTAATTGCCTGCCCATTTAACTGTCTAATTAACTGCCTAATTGCCTGCCTAATTATCTGCCTAATTGCCTGCCTTATTTCCTGCCTAATTGCCTGCCTAATTGCCTGCCTAATTAATTGCCTAATTGCCTGCCTAAATAACTGCCTAATTGCTTGCCTAATTACCTGCCTAACTGCCTGCCTATTTGCCTGCCTGATTACCTGCCTAATTGCCTGCCACTTAACTGCATAATTCCTGCCTAATTGCCTACCTACCTAATTGCCTGCCTGCCTAATTGCCTGCCTAATTGCCTGTGTAATTAACTGCCTAATTGCAAGGCCTAATAAACTGCCTAATTTACTGCCTTATAGCCTTCCTAATTGCCTGCCTGCCTAAGTAACTTCCTGCCTAATTGCTTTCCTTATTGCTTGCCTAATTAACTGCCTAATTGCCTCCATAATTGCCTGCCTAATTGCCTGCCTTTTTAACTGCCTAATTGCCTGCCTAATTAACTGACTAATTGACTGCCTAATTGCCTGCCTAATTGCCTGCCTTATTAACTGCCTAATTAACTGCCTAATTGCCTGCCTAATTACCTGCCTAACTGCCTGCCAATTTGCCTGCCTGATTGCCTGCCTAATTGCCTGCCACCTACAGCCTAATTCCTGCCTAATTGCCTGCCACTTAACTGCCTAATTCCTGCCTAATTGCATACCTACCTAATTGCCTGCCTGCCTAATTGCCTGCCTAATTGCCTGTTTAATTAACAGCCTAATTGCAAAACCTAATAAACTGCCTAATTATCTGCCTTATAGCCTTCCTAATTGCCTGCCTGCCTAAGTAACTTCCTGCCTAATTGCTCTCCTTATTGCTTGCCTAATTAACTGTGTTAATTGCCTCCTTAATTTCCTGCCTAATTGCCTGCCTAATTAACTGCCTAATTGCCTGCCTAATTAACTGCATAATTAACTGCCTTATTGCCTGCCTAATTGCCTGCCAGCCAAATTGCATGCCTGCATATTTTCCTGCCTATTTTAGTGCCTAATTGCCTGGCTAATTAACTGCCTAATTGCCTGCCTAATAGCCTGCCTAATTACCTGCCTAATTAACTGCCTAATTAACTGCCTAATTGCCTGCTTAAATGCCTGCCTAATTGACTGTCTAATTGTCTGCCTAACTGCTTGCCTAATTAACTACCTTCTTGCGTGCCTAATTACCTGCCTACTTGTCTGCCTAATTAACTGCCTAATTGCCTGCCTAATTAACTGCCTAAATGCCTGCCGAAAAGCCTGCCTAATTGCCTGCCTAATTAACTGCCTGATTGCCTGCCTTATTGCTGCCTAATTGCTTGCCTAATTGCCTGCCTAATCAACTGCCTAACTGCCTGCCTAATTGCCTGCTTAATTGCTTGCCTTATTGCCTGCCTAATTACCTGCCAAATATCTTGCCTGCCTAATTAACTGCTTAATTGCCTGACTTATTACCTGCCTGCCTAATTGCCTGCCTGCCTAATGGCCTGGCAGCCTAATTGCCTGCCTGCCTAATTTCCTGCCTAATTTCCTGCCTAATTGCCTGCCTAATTGCCTGCCTTATTGCCAGCCTGCTTGCCTAAATGCCTGCTTAATTGCCTTTCTAATTGCCTGCTTATTAACTGCCTAATTTACTGCTTAATTAACTGCCTAATTACCTGCTTAATTGCCTAACTATTTGCCTGCCTAATTGCCTGCCTAACTAACTGCCTAATTGCTTGCTTATTTGCTTGTCTATTTGCCAGGCTAATTGCCTGCCTAATTCTCTGCCTTATTGCCTACCTAATTGCCTGCCTAATTGCCTGCCTTATTGCTAGCCTGCTTTCCTAAATGCCTGCATAATTGCCTGCCTAATTACCTGCTTAATTGCCTGCCTAATAACTGCCTAATTGCCTGCCTAATTGCTTGCCTAATTGTCTGCCTAATTACCTGCCAAATTGCCTGCATACCTAATAAACTGCTTAATTGCATTCCTAATTGCCTGCCTGCCTAATATATTCCCTAATTAACTGCCAAATTGCCTGCCTAATTGCCTGCCTGCCAAAATGCTAGCTTAATTGCCTTCCTAATTGCCTGCCTTATAAACTGCCTAATTGCCTGCTTAATTAACTGCCTAATTGCCTTCCTGTTTGCCTGTTTAATTGCCTGCCTAATTAACTTGCTAATTGCCTGCCTGATTGCCTGCCTAATTGCCTGCCTTATTAACTGCCTAATTACCTGCCTAATTGCCTGCCTTATTGCTAGCCTGCTTGCCTAAATGCCTGCCTAATTGCCTGTTTAATTAACTGCCTAATTGCAAGGCCTAATAATCTGCCTAATTAACTGTCTTATAGCCTCCCTAATTGCCTGCCTAAGTAACTTCCTGCCTAATTGCTTGCCTAATTGTTTGCCTAATTAACTGACTAATTTCCTGCTTAATTGCCTGCCCAATTGCCTGCCTAATTGCCTGCCTTATTGCTAGCCTGCTTGCCTAAATGCCTGCATAATTGCCTGCCTAATAACCTGCTTAATTGCCTGCCTAATAACTGCCTAATTGCCTGCCTAATTGCTTGCCTAATTGTCTGCCTAATTACCTGCCAAATTGCCTGCATACCTAATAAACTGCTTAATTGCATTCCTAATTGCCTGCCTGCCTAATATATTCCCTAATTAACTGCCTAATTGCCTGCCTAATTGCCTGCCTGCCAAAATGCTAGCTTAATTGCCTTCCTAATTGCCTGCCTTATAAACTGCCTAATTGCCTGCTTAATTAACTGCCTAATTGCCTTCCTGTTTGCCTGTTTAATTGCCTGCCTAATTAACTGCCTAATTGCCTGCCTGATTGCCTGCCTAATTGCCTGCCTTATTAACTGCCTAATTACCTGCCTAATTGCCTACATGCCTAAATGCCTGCCTGCCTAATTGCCTGCCTAATTGCCTGTTTAATTAACTGCCTAATTGCAAGGCCTAATAATCTGCCTAATTAACTGTCTTATAGCCTCCCTAATTGCCTGCCTAAGTAACTTCCTGCCTAATTGCTTGCCTAATTGTTTGCCTAATTAACTGACTAATTTCCTGCTTAATTGCCTGCCCAATTGCCTGCCTAATTAATTGCGTAATTGCTTGCATAATTACCTGCCTTATTGCCTGCCTAATTGCCTGCCTAATCATCTGTCTTATTGCCTGCATAATTAACTGCTTAATTCCCTGCTTAATTGCCTGCCTAATTAACTGCTTATTGCCTGCCTAATTAACTGTCTAATTGCCTGCCTCATTGCCTGCCTAATTGCCTGCCTAATTAACTGCCTAATTGCTTGCCTAATTGCCTGCCTAATTGTCTGCTCACTATTTACCTGCCTAATTGTCTGCTCACTATTTGCCTGCCTAATTGCCTGCCTAATTGCCTGCCTAATTACTTGCCTAATTGCCTGCCTAATTGCCTGCCTAATTGTCTGCCTGACAAATATCCTGCCAAATTGCCAGCCTAATTTTCTGCCTATTTATCTGCCTCATTAAATGGCTAATTGCCTGCCTAATTGGCTGTCTTATTTCCTGCCTATTTGCCTGCCTTATTGCCTGCTTAATTAAATATCTAATTGCCTGCCTAATTAGCTGCATAATTGCTTGCCTAATTAACTGCCTTATTGCCTGCCTAATTGCCTGCCTAATCATCTGTTTTATTGCCTGCCTAATTAACTTCTTAAATCCCTGCTTAATTGCCTGCCTATTTAACTGCCTAATTGCCTGCCTAATTAACTGAATTATTGCCTGCCTCATTGCCTGCCTAATTGCCTGCCTAATTAACTGCCTAATTGCCTGCCTTATTGCCTGCCTAATTGTCTGCTCACTATTTGCCTGCCTAATTGCCTGCGTTATTACCTGCCTAATTGCCTGCCTAATTGCCTGCCTAATTGCCTGCCTAATTGCCTGTATAATTAATAGCCTTATTGCCTGCCTAATTGCCTGCCTGCCTAATTGCCTACCTAATTGCCTGCCTTCCTGCCTAATTGCCTGCCTAATAACCTGCCTAATTGCTTGCCTAATTGTCTGCCGAATTACCTGCCTTATTGCCTGCCTAATTGCCTGGCTAATAACTGCCTAATTGCCTGTCTAATAATCTGCCTAATTGCCTACCTAATTAAGTGTCTTACTGCCTGCCTAATTGATTGACTGCCAAATTGCCTACCTAATTGCCTGCCTTCCTGCCTGATTGCCTGCCTTATTGCCTGCCTAATTGCCTGCCTAATTGACTTCATAATTGCCTGCCTTATTAACTGCCTAATTACCTGCCTAATTAACTGCTTAATTGCCTGCCTTATTGCCTGCCTAATTGCCTGCCTAATTGCCTGCCAAATTGCCTGCCTAATTACATGCAAAATTGCCTGCTTACCCAATTAACTGCTTAAATGCATGCCAAATTGCCTGCCTGTCTAATTGCTTCCCTAATTAACTGCCTAATTGCCTGCTAAATTAACTGCCTAAATGTCTGCCTAATTGTCTGCCTAATAACTGCCTATTTGCCTGCCTAATAAACTGCCTAATTGCCTGCCAAATCGCCTGCCTAATTGCCTGCCTAATTGCCTGCCTTATTGCCTGCCTGCCTAAATGCCTGCTTAATTGCTTTCCTAATTGCCTGCCTTATTAACTTCCTAATTGCCTGCTTAATTGCCTTCCTATTTGCCTTCCTAATTGCCAGCCTAATTAACTGCCTAATTGCTTGCTTATTTGACTGTCTAATTGCCAGGCTAATTTCCTGCCTAATTCTCTGCCTTATTGCCTGCCTAATTGCCTGCCTGCATAATTGCCTGCATAATTGCCTGCCTAATTTCCTGCTTAATTGTCTCCCTAATTAACTGCCTAATAGCCTGCCTAATTGCTTGCCTAATTGTCTGCCTAATTACCTGCCAAATTGTTTGCCTACCTAATTAACTGCTTAATTGCATTCCTAATTGCCTGCCTGCCTAATATCTTCCCTAATTAACTGCCTAATTGCCTGCTTAATTAACTGCCTAATTGCCTGCCTAATAGCCTGCCTAATTGCCTGCCACCTACAGCCTAATTCCTGCCTAATTGCCTGCCACTTAACTGCCTAATTCCTGCCTAATTGCATACCTACCTAATTGCCTGCCTGCCTAATTGCCTGCCTAATTGCCTGTTTAATTAACAGCCTAATTGCAAAACCTAATAAACTGCCTAATTAACTGCCTTATAGCCTTCCTAATTGCCTGCCTGCCTAAGTAACTTCCTGCCTAATTGCTCTCCTTATTGCTTGCCTAATTAACTGTGTTAATTGCCTCCTTAATTGCCTGCCTAATTGCCTGCCTAATTAACTGCCTAATTGCCTGCATAATTAACTGCATAATTAACTGCCTTATTGCCTGCCTAATTGCCTGCCAGCCTAATTGCATGCCTGCATATTTTCCTGCGTATTTTAGTGCCTAATTGCCTGGCTAATTAACTGCCTAATTGCCTGCCTAATAGCCTGCCTAATTACCTGCCTAATTAACTGCCTAATTAACTGCCTGATTGCCTGCCTTATTGCTGCCTAATTGCTTGCCTAATTGCCTGCCTAATCAACTGCCTAACTGCCTGCCTAATTGCCTGCTTAATTGCTTGCCTTATTGCCTGCCTTATTACCTGCCAAATATCTTGCCTGCCTAATTAACTGCTTAATTGCCTGACTTATTACCTGCCTGCCTAATTGCCTGCCTGCCTAATGGCCTGGCAGCCTAATTGCCTGCCTGCCTAATTTCCTGCCTAATTTCCTGCCTAATTGCCTGCCTAATTGCCTGCCTTATTGCTAGCCTGCTTGCCTAAATGCCTGCTTAATTGCCTTCCTAATTGCCTGCTTATTAACTGCCTAATTTACTGCTTAATTAACTGCCTAATTACCTGATTTATTGCCTAACTATTTGCCTGCCTAATTGCCTGCCTAACTAACTGCCTAATTGCTTGCTTATTTGCTTGTCTATTTGCTAGGCTAATTGCCTGCCTAATTCTCTGCCTTATTGCCTACCTAATTGCCTGCCTAATTGCCTGCCTTATTGCTAGCCTGCTTGCCTAAATGCCTGCATAATTGCCTGCCTAATTACCTGCTTAATTGCCTGCCTAATAACTGCCTAATTGCCTGCCTAATTGCTTGCCTAATTGTCTGCCTAATTACCTGCCAAATTGCCTGCATACCTAATAAACTGCTTAATTGCATTCCTAATTGCCTGCCTGCCTAATATATTCCCTAATTAACTGCCAAATTGCCTGCCTAATTGCCTGCCTGC
This sequence comes from Bacillus rossius redtenbacheri, assembly GCF_032445375.1. Classification (NCBI taxonomy): domain Eukaryota; kingdom Metazoa; phylum Arthropoda; class Insecta; order Phasmatodea; family Bacillidae; genus Bacillus; species Bacillus rossius. Next base: position 23,042 of record NW_026962419.1, on the reverse strand, counting down.
CAAAATGCTAGCTTAATTGCCTTCCTAATTGCCTGCCTTATAAACTGCCTAATTGCCTGCTTAATTAACTGCCTAATTGCCTTCCTGTTTGCCTGTTTAATTGCCTGCCTAATTAACTGCCTAATTGCCTGCCTGATTGCCTGCCTAATTGCCTGCCTTATTAACTGCCTAATTACCTGCCTAATTGCCTGCCTTATTGCTAGCCTGCTTGCCTAAATGCCTGCCTAATTGCCTGTTTGATTAACTGCCTAATTGCAAGGCCTAATAATCTGCCTAATTAATTGTCTTATAGCCTCCCTAATTGCCTGCCTAAGTAACTTCCTGCCTAATTGCTTGCCTAATTGTTTGCCTAATTAACTGACTAATTTCCTGCTTAATTGCCTGCCCAATTGCCTGCCTAATTGCCTGCCTTATTGCTAGCCTGCTTGCCTAAATGCCTGCATAATTGCCTGCCTAATAACCTGCTTAATTGCCTTTCTAATAACTGCCTAATTGCCTGCCTAATTGCTTGCCTAATTGTATGCCTAATTACCTGCCAAATTGCCTGCATACCTAATAAACTGCTTAATTGCATTCCTAATTGCCTGCCTGCCTAATATATTCCCTAATTAACTGCCTAATTGCCTGCCTAATTGCCTGCCTGCCAAAATGCTAGCTTAATTGCCTTCCTAATTGCCTGCCTTATAAACTGCCTAATTGCCTGCTTAATTAACTGCCTAATTGCCTGCCTAATTGCCTGTTTAATTAACTGCCTAATTGCAAGGCCTAATAATCTGCCTAATCAACTGTCTTATAGCCTCCCTAATTGCCTGCCTAAGTAACTTCCTGCCTAATTGCTTGCCTAATTGTTTGCCTAATTAACTGACTAATTTCCTGCTTAATTGCCTGCCCAATTGCCTGCCTAATTAATTGCGTAATTGCTTGCATAATTACCTGCCTTATTGCCTGCCTAATTGCCTGCCTAATCATCTCTCTTATTGCCTGCATAATTAACTGCTTAATTCCCTGCTTAATTGCCTGCCTAATTAACTGCTTATTGCCTGCCTAATTAACTGTCTAATTGCCTGCCTCATTGCCTGCCTAATTGCCTGCCTAATTAACTGCCTAATTGCCTGCCTAATTGCCTGCCTAATTGTCTGCTCACTATTTACCTGCCTAATTGTCTGCTCACTATTTGCCTGCCTAATTGCCTGCCTAATTGCCTGCCTAATTACCTGCCTAATTGCCTGCCTAATTGCCTGCCTAATTGTCTGCCTGACAAATATCCTGCCTAATTGCCAGCCTAATTTTCTGCCTATTTATCTGCCTAATTAAATGGCTAATTGCCTGCCTAATTGGCTGTCTTATTTCCTGCCTATTTGCCTGCCTTATTGCCTGCTTAATTAAATAACTAATTGCCTGCCTAATTAGCTGCATAATTGCTTGCCTAATTAACTGCCTTATTGCCTGCCTAATTGCCTGCCTAATCATCTGTTTTATTGCCTGCCTAATTAACTTCTTAATTCCCTGCTTAATTGCCTGCCTATTTAACTGCCTAATTGCCTGCCTAATTAACTGAATTATTGCCTGCCTCATTGCCTGCCTAATTGCCTGCCTAATTAACTGCCTAATTGCCTGCCTTATTGCCTGCCTAATTGTCTGCTCACTATTTGCCTGCCTAATTGCCTGCGTTATTACCTGCCTAATTGCCTGCCTAATTGCCTGCCTAATTGCCTGCCTAATTGCCTGCCTAGCTAACTGCCTAATTGCCTGCCTTATTAACTGACTAATTGCCTGCCTAATTGCCTGCCCAATTGCCTGTATAATTAATAGCCTTATTGCCTGCCTAATTGCCTGCCTGCCTAATTGCCTACCTAATTGCCTGCCTTCCTGCCTAATTTTCCTGCCTAATAACCTGCCTAATTGCTTGCCTAATTGTCTGCCGAATTACCTGCCTTATTGCCTGCCTAATTGCCTGGCTAATAACTGCCTAATTGCCTGTCTAATAATCTGCCTAATTGCCTACCTAATTAAGTGTCTTACTGCCTGCCTAATTGCTTGACTGCCAAATTGCCTACCTAATTGCCTGCCTTCCTGCCTGATTGCCTGCCTTATTGCCTGCCTAATTGCCTGCGTAATTGCCTGCCTAATTGCCTGCCTAATTAACTGTCTAATTGCCTGCCTAATTATTTGCCTAATTGCCTACCTAATTAACTGCCTTACTGCCTACCTTATTGCTTGCCTGCCTAATTGCCTACCTATTTGCCTGCCTTCCTGCCTAATTGCTTGCCTAATTGACTTCATAATTGCCTGCCTTATTAACTGCCTAATTACCTGCCTAATTAACTGCTTAATTGCCTGCCTTATTGCTTGCCTAATTGCCTGCCTAATTGCCTGCCTAATTGCCTGCCAAATTGCCTGCCTAATTACATGCAAAATTGCCTGCTTACCCAATTAACTGCTTAAATGCATGCCAAATTGCCTGCCTGTCTAATTGCTTTCCTAATTAACTGCCTAATTGCCTCTTTATTAGCCTGCTTCTTTGCCGACCTTATTGCCTGCCTATTTACCTGCCAAATTGCTTGCCTGCCTATTTAACTGCTTAATTGCCTGCCTAGTTACCTGCCTGCCTTATTGCTTGCCTGCCTAATTGCTTGGCTAAATAACTGCCCAAATGCCTGCTTAATTGGCTGCCTATTTGCCTGCCTAATTGCATGCTTAATTGCTTGCCTTATTAACTGTCTAATTGCCTGCCGAATTGCCTGCCTAATTAACTGCCTAATTGCCTGCCTAATTAACTGCCTATTTGCCTGCCTTACTGCCTGCCTAATTGCTTGCCTGCCTAATTGCCTGCCTTATTGCCTGCCTCATTAACTGCCTAATTGCCTGCCTTATTAACTGCTTTATTAACTGCCTAATTGCCTGCCTTATAGCCTGCCTAATTGCCTGCCTAATTACCTGCCAAATTGCCTGCCTGCCTAATTAACTGCTTAATATATTGCCTTATTTGCCTGCATAATTGCCTGCTCAATTAACTGCCTATTACCAGCCTAATTGCCTGCCAAATTGCCTGCCTACCTAATAAACTGCTAATTGCATTCCTAATTGCCTGCCTGCTTAATTGCTTCCCTAATTAACTGACTAATTTCCTGCTTAATTAACTGCCTAATTGCCTGCCTAATTGCCTGCCTAATTACCTGCCTATTATCCTGCCTAATAAACTGCCTAAATGCCTGCTAAATAGCCTGCATAATTGCCTGCATAATTGCATGGTTAATTACCTGCCTAATTGCCTGCTTTATTGTCTGCCTAATTGTCTGCCTGACAAATTGCCTGCCTAATTGCCAATCTAATTTCCTGCCTAATTATCTACCTAATTAAATGCCTAATTGCCTGCCTAATTGGCTGTCTTATTGCCTGCCTATTTGCCTGCCTTATTGCCTGCTTAATTAACTGCCTAATTGCCTGCCTAATTGCCTGCCTAATAAGCTGCATAATTGCTTGCCTAATTAACTGCCTTATTGCCTGCCAAATTGCCTGCCTAATCATTTGTCTTATCGCCTGCCTAATTAACTGCGTAATTCCCTGCTTAATTGCCTGCCTATTTAACTGCCTAATTGCGTGCTAATTAACTGACTAATTTCCTGCCTTATTGCCTGCCTAATTGCATGCCTAACTAACTGACTAATTGCCTGCCTTATTGCCTGCCTAATTGTCTGCTCACTATTTGCCTGCCTAATTGCCTGCCTAATTGCCTGCCTAATTGTCTGCTCACTATATGCCTGCCAAATTGCCTGTCTAATACCTGCCTAATTACTTGCCTAATTGCATGCCTAATTATCTGATTAATTGCCTGCTTAATTATCTGCCTAATTGCCTGCCTAATTGCTCGCCTGCCGAATTGACTTCATAATTGCCTGCTTTTTAAACTGCCTATTTGCCTGCCTAATAACTGACTAATTGCCTGCCTTATTGCCTGCCTAATTGTCTGCTCACTATTTGCCTGCCTAATTGCCTGCATAATTGCCTGCCTAATTAATTGCATAATTGCATGCCTAATTATCTGATTAATTGCCTGCTTAATTATCTGCCTAATTGCCTGCCTAATTGCTCGCCTGCCGAATTGACTTCATAATTGCCTGCCTTTTAAACTGCCTATTTGCCTGCCTAATTAACTGACTAATTGCCTGCCTTATTGCCTGCCTAATTGCCTGCCTAATTAACTGCCTAATTGCCTGCCTTATTGCCTGCCTAATTGTCTGCTCACTATTTGCCTGCCTAATTGCCTGCCTAATTGCCTGACTAATGGTCTGCTCACTATTTGCCTGCCTAATTGCCTGCCTAATTGCCTGCCTAATTACTTGCCTAATTGCCTGCCTAATTGATCTTTCTAATTGCCTGCCTAATAGCCTGCCTAATTAATTGCCTAATTGCCTGCCTTATTAACTGACTAATTGCCTGCCTTATTAACTGACTAATTGCCTGCCTAATTGCCTGCCTAATTGCCTGTCTAATTAATACCCTTATTGCCTGCCTAATTGCCTGCATAATTCTACCTAATTTCTTTCCTAATTGCCTACCTGCATAATTGCCTTCCTGCCTAACTGCCTGCCTGCCTAATTGTCTGCATGCCTAATTGCATGCCTGCCTAATTACCAGCCTAATTTACTTCCTAATTGCCTGTCTAATTGCCCACCTAATTAACTGCCTATTTGCCTACCTAATTGCCTGCCTAATTGCCTGTTTAATTGTATGCCTGCCTATTTGTTTGCCTAAATGCCTGCCTAAAAGCCTGCGTAATTGCCTGCCTAATTAACTGCCTAATTGCCTGCCTAATTGCTGCCTAATTGCTTGCCTAAATGCCTGCCTAATCAACTGCCTAATTCCCTGCCTTAATGCCTGCCTAAAAGCCTGCTTAATTGCCTGCCTAATAAACTGCCTAATTGCCTGCCTAATTGCCTGCTTAATTAACTGCCTAATTGCCTGCCTAATTAACTGCCTAATTGCCTGCCTAATTAACTGCCTAATTGCCTGACTATTTGCCTGACTAATTTCTTGCCTAATTAACTGCCTAATTGCTTGCTTTATTGCTTGTCTAATTGCCAGCCTAATTGCCTGCCTAATTCTCTGCCTTACTGCCTGCCTAATTGCCTGCCTGCCTAAATGCCTGCATAATTGCCTGCCTAATTTCCTGCTCAATTGTCTGCCTAATTAACTGCCTAATTGCCGGCCTAATTGCTTGCCTAATTGCCAGCCTAATTACCTGCCTAACTGCCTGCCTAATTGCCTGCCACTTAACTGCCTAATTCCTGCCTAATTGCCTAATTCCTGCCTAATTGCCTACCTGCCTAATGGCCTGCCAGCATAATTGCCTGCCTGCCTAATTTCCTGCCTGATTTAGTGCATAATTTACTGCCTAATTGCCTGCCTAATTACCTGCTTAACTGCCCGCCTATTTGCCTGTCTGATTGCCTGCCTAATTGCCTGCCAATTAAATGCATAATTCCTGCCTAATTGCCTAACTGCCTAATTGCCTGCCTGCCTAATTGCCTGTTTAATTAACTGCCTAATTGAAAGGCCTAATAAACTGCCTAAATAACTGCCTAATAGCCTTCCTAATTGCCTGCCTGCCTAAGTAACTTCCTGCCTAATTGCTTTCCTTATTGCTTGCCTAATTAACTGCCTAATTGCCTCCTTAATTGCCTGCCTAATTGCCTGCCTAATTAACTGCCTAATTAACTGCCTTACTGCCTGCCTAATTGCCTGCCAGCCTTATTGCCTGTTAGCCTAATTGCCTGCCTGCCTAATTTCCTGCCTATTTTAATGCCTTATTGCCTGCCGAATTTACTGCCTATTTGCCTGCCTATTTGCCTGCCTAATTGCCTGCCTAATTGCCTGCCTAATTGCCTGCCTTATTAACTGCCTAATTGCCTGCTTAAATGCCTGCATAATTGACTGCCAAATTGTCTACCTAATTGATTGCCTAATTAACTACCTAATTGCATGCCTAATTACCTGCCTACTTGCCTGCCTAATTGACTGCCTATTTTCCTGCCTAATTAACTGCCTCCTTGCCTGCCTTATTGCCTGCCTAATTGCCTGACTAATTGCCTGCCTAAATACCTGCAAAATTGCCTGCATGCCTAATTTGCTGGATAACTGCCTGCCTTATTGCCTGCCTGCCTAATTACCTGCTTAATAGCATGCCTAATTACATGCTTAATAGCCTGCCTAATTAGGGGCCTAAATAACTGCCTAATTGCCTGCCTAATTAACTAACTAAATGCCTGCCTAATTGCTTGCCTGCCTAATTGCTTGCCTAATTAACTGCCTAATTTCCTGCCCTATTTCCTGTTAAATTGCCTGCCTAATTGCCTGCCTAATTGCCTGCCTAATTTCCTGCCTAATTACTGCCTAATTGCCTGCCTATTTAACTGCCTAATTAACTGTTTAATTGACTGCCTAATTATCTGCCTAATTAACTGCCTTATTGCCTGCCTAATTGCTTGCCTAATTGTCTGCCTAATTACCTGCCAATTTTTCTGCCTACCTAATAAACTGCTTAATTGCATTTTTAATTGCCTGTATGCCTAATTGCTTCCCTAATTAACTGCCTAATTGCCTGCTAAATTAACTGCCTAAATGTCTGCCTAATTGTCTGCCTAATTGCTTGCCTAATCACCTACCTAATTGCGTGCCTAATTACCTGTTTACTTGCCTGCCTAACTAACTGCGTAATTGCCTGCCTAATTAACTGACTAAAAGCCTGCCTAATTGCCTGACTAATTACCTTTCAAATTGCCTGCTTGCCTAATGAATTGCTTATTGCCTGCCTAATTGCCTGCCTGCCTAATTACCTGCTTAATAGCCTGCCTAATCTGGGGCCTAATTGCCTGCCTAATTATCTGCCTAATTGCCTGCCTAATTAACTACCTAAATACCTGCATTATTGCCTGCCTAGTTGCTTGCCTAATTAACTACCTTATTGCCTGCCTAAATGCCTGCTCTATTGACTGCTTAATAAACTGCCTAATTGCCACCTAATTACCTGCCTAAATAACTGCATAATTACCTGCCTAATTAACTGCCTAATTTCCTGCCTAATTAACTGCCTAATTTCCTGCCTTATTGCCTGCCTAATTGCCTGCCTAATTAACTGCCTAATTGCCTGCCTGCCTAAATGCCTGCTTAATTGCTTTCCAAATTGCCTGCCTAATTACCTGCCTAATTGCCTGCCTAATTGCCTGCCTAATTGCCTGTCTAATTAATAGCCTTATTGCCTGCCTAAATGCCTGATTAATTGCCTACCTAATTGCCTGCCTAATTGCCTACCTGCCTAAGTGCCTGCTTAATTGCCTGATTAATTGCCTGCCTAATTGCCTACCTGCTTAATTGCCTGCCTACCTAATTGCATGCCTGCCTAATTGCCTGCATGCCTAATTGCATGCCTGCCTAATTACCTGCCTAATTAACTGCCTAATTGCCTGCCTAATTGCCCGCCTAATTAACTGCCTAATTGCCTACAATATTGCCTGCCTAATTGTATGCCTGCCTATTTGTTTTCCTTAAATGCCTGCCTACAAGCCTGCCTTATTGCCTGCCAAATTAACTGCCTAATTGCTGCCTAATTGCCTGCCTAATTGCTAATTGCCTACCTAATCAACTGCCTAATTGCCTGCCTAATTGCCTGCCTAATTGCCTGCTTAATTGCTTGCCTTATTGCCTGCCTAATAACCTGCCAAATTGCTTGCCTGCGTAATTAACTGCTTAATTGCCTGCCTAATTACCTGCCTGCCTAATTGCCTGCCTGCCTAATTGCCTGCCAGCCTAATTGCTTGCCTGCTTTATTTCCAGCCTATTTTCCTGCCTAATTGCCTGCCTTATTAACTGCATAATTGCCTGCCTAATTGTCTGCCTAATTGCCTGCCTAATTGTCTGCTTAAATGCCTGCCTAATTGCCTGCCTAATTGTCTGCCTAATTGCTTGCCTAATCACCTACCTAATTGCGTGCCTAATTACCTGTTTACTTGCCTGCCTAATTAACTGCCTAATTGCCTGCCTAATTAACTGACTAAAAGCCTGCCTAATTGCCTGACTAATTACCTTTCAAATTGCCTGCTTGCCTAATGAATTGCTTATTGCCTGCCTAATTGCCTGCCTGCCTAATTACCTGCTTAATAGCCTGCCTAATCTGGGGCCTAATTGCCTGCCTAATTATCTGCCTAATTGCCTGCCTAATTAACTACCTAAATACCTGCATTATTGCCTGCCTAGTTGCTTGCCTAATTAACTACCTTATTGCCTGCCTAAATGCCTGCTCTATTGACTGCTTAATAAACTGCCTAATTGCCACCTAATTACCTGCCTAAATAACTGCATAATTACCTGCCTAATTAACTGCCTAATTTCCTGCCTAATTAACTGCCTAATTTCCTGCCTTATTGCCTGCCTAATTGCCTGCCTAATTAACTGCCTAATTGCCTGCCTAATTAACAGCCTAATTGCCTGCCTATTTAACTGCCTAATTAACTGCCTAATTGCCTGCCTAATTATCTGCCTAATTGACTGTTTAATTGCTTGCCTAATTAACTGCATAATTAACTGCCTTACTGCCTGCCTAATTGCTTGCCTTCCTAATTGCCTACCTAATTATCTGATTATTGCCTGCCTAATTAACTGTCTAATTGCCTGCCTCATTGCCTGCCTAATTGCCTGCCTAATTGCCTGCCTAATTAAGTGCCTAATTGCCTGCCTAATTGCCTGCCTAATTGTCTGCTCACTATTTACCTGCCTAATTGTCTGCTCACTATTTGCCTGCCTAATTGCCTGCCTAATTGCCTGCCTAATTACCTGCCTAATTGCCTGCCTAATTGCCTGCCTAATTGTCTGCCTGACAAATATCCTGCCTAATTGCCAGCCTAATTTTCTGCCTATTTATCTGCCTAATTAAATGCCTAATTGCCTGCCTAATTGGCTGTCTTATTTCCTTCCTATTTGCCTGCCTTATTGCCTGCTTAATTAAATGTCTAATTGCCTGCCTATTAGGTGCATAATTGCTTGCCTAATTAACTGCCTTATTGCCTGCCTAATTGCCTGCCTAACCATCTAATTTATTGCCTGCCTAATTAACTTCTTAATTCCCTGCTTAATTGCCTGCCTATTTAACTGCCTAATTGCCTGCCTAATTAACTGACTTATTGCCTACCTCATTGCCTGCCTAATTGCCTGCCTAATTAACTGCCTAATTGCCTGCCTTATTGCCTGCCTAATTGTCTGCTCACTATTTGCCTGCCTAATTGCCTGCCTAATTGCCTGCCTAATTGTCTGCTCACTATTTGCCTGCCAAATTTCCTGCCTTATTACCTGCCTAATTGCCCGCCTAATTGCCTGCCTAATTGCCTGCCTAGCTAACTGCCTAATTGCATGCCTTATTAACTGACTAATTGCCTGCCTAATTGCCTGCTCAATTGCCTGTATAATTAATAGCCTTATTGCCTGCCTAATTGCCTGCTCTATTGCCTGCCTAATTAACTGCCTAACTGCCTGCCTAATAACTGCCTAATTAAGTGCCTAATTGCCTGCCTAATTAACTGCCTAATTTCCTGCCTTATTTCCTGTTAAATTGCCTGCCTAATTGTCTGCTCACTATTTGCCTGCCTAATTGCCTGCCTAATTTCCTGCCTAATTGTCTGCTCACTATTTGCCTGCCTAATTTCCTGCCTTATTACCTGCCTAATTGCCTGCCTAATTGCCTGCCTAATTGCCTGCCTAGCTAACTGCCTAATTGCATGCCTTATAACCTGCCTAATTGCTTGCCTAATTGTCTGCCGAATTACCTGCCTTATTGCCTGCCTAATTAACTGCCTAATTGCCTGACTATTTGCCTGACTAATTTCTTGCCTAATTAACTGCCTAATTGCTTGCTTTATTGCTTGTCTAATTGCCAGCCTAATTGCCTGCCTAATTCTCTGCCTTACTGCCTGCCTAATTGCCTGCCTGCCTAAATGCCTGCATAATTGCCTGCCTAATTTCCTGCTCAATTGTCTGCCTAATCAACTGCCTAATTGCCTGCCTAATTGCTTGCCTAATTGCCTGCCTAATTACCTGCCTAACTGCCTGCCTATTTGCCTGCCTGATTGCCTGCCTAATTGCCTGCCACTTAACTGCCTAATTCCTGCCTAATTGCCTACCTGCCTAATGGCCTGCCAGCCTAATTGCCTGCCTGCCTAATTTCCTGCCTGATTTAGTGCATAATTTACTGCCTAATTGCCTGCCTAATTGCCTGCCTAATTTACTGCCTAATTGCCTGCTTAAATGCCTGCCTAATTACCTGCCTAATTGTCTGCCTAATTGCTTGCCGAATTAATTAACTAATTGCATGCATTATTACCTGACTACTTGCCTGCCTAATTAACTGCCTAATTGCCTGCCCAATTAACTGCCTAATTGCCTCCCTAATTGCCTGCCTAATAACCTGCCAAATTGTCTGCCTAATTGCTTGCCTAATTAACTACCTAATTTCATGCCTAATTACCTGCCTACTTGCCTGCCTAATTGACTGCCTATTTTCCTGCCTAATTAACTGCCTAATTGCCTGCCTTATTGCCTGCCTAATTGCCTGCCTAATTGCCTGCCTAAATACCTGCAAAATTGCCTGCTTGCCTATTTTACTGGATAATTGCCTGCCTTATTGCCTGCCTGCCTGATTACCTGCTTAATAACATGCCTAATTACATGCTTAATAGCCTGCATAATTAGGGGCCTAATTAACTGCCTAATTGCCTGCCTAATTAACTGACTAATTGCCTGCCTAATTAACTGACTAATTGCTTGCCTAATTAACTACCTAATTGCCTGCCTAATTAACTACCTAATTGCCTGCCTAATTGCCTGCATAATTGCTTGCCTAATTAACTGCCTTATTGCCTGCCTAATTGCCTGCTCTATTGCCTGCCTAATTAACTGCCTAACTGCCTGCCTAATAACTGCCTAATTAAGTGCCTAATTGCCTGCCTAATTAACTGCCTAATTTCCTGCCTTATTTCCTGTTAAATTGCCTGCCTAATTGCCTGCCTAATTGCCTGCCTAATTACTGCCTAATTGCCTGCCTATTTAACTGCCTAATAAACTGCCTAATTGACTGCCTAATTATCTGCCTAATTGACTGCCTTATTGCCTGCCTAATTGCTTGCATAATTGTCTGCCTAATTACCTGCCAAATTGCCTGCCTACCTAATAAACTGCTTAATTTGTTTCCCTAATTGCCTGTATGCCTAATTGCTTACGTAATTAACTGCTTAATTGCCTGCTAAATTAACTGCCTAATTGTCTGCCTAATTGTCTGCCTAATTAACTGCCTATTTGCCTGCCTAATAAACTGCCTAATTGCCTGCCAAATTGCCTGCCTAATTGCCTGCCTAATTGCCTGCCAAATTGCCTGCCTAATTGCCTGCCTAATTGCCTGATTTATTGCCTGCCTGCCTAAATGCCTGCTTAATTGCCTTCCTAATTGCCTGCCTTATTAACTGCCTAATTGCCTGCTTAATTGCTTGCCTATTTGCCTTCCTAATTGCCTGCCTAATTAACTGCTTAATTGCTTGCTTATTTGACTGTCTAATTGCCAGGCTAATTTCCTGCCTAATTCTCTGCCTTATTGCCTGCCTAATTGCCTGCCTGCATAATTGCCTGCATAATTGCCTGCCTAATTTCCTGCTTAATTGTCTCCCTAATTAACTGCCTTATAGCCTGCCTAATTGCTTGCCTAATTGTCTGCCTAATTACCTGCCAAATTATTTGCCTACCTAATTAACTGCTTAATTGCATTCCTAATTGCCTGCCTGCCTAATATCTTCCCTAATTAACTGCATAATTGCCTGCCTAATTAACTGCATATTTGCCTGCCTAATAAACTGCCTAATTGCCTGCCAAATTGCTTGCCAAATTGCCTGCCTGCCTGCCTAAATGCCTGCTTAATTGCCTTCCTAATTACCTGCCTTATTAACTGCCTATTTGCCTGCCTTATTGCCTGATTAATTGCCTGCCTATTTGCCTTTTAATTGCCTACCTAATTAACTGCCTAATTGCCTGCCTGATTGCCTGCCTAATTGCCTGCCTAATTAACTGCCTAATTACCTGCCTAATTGCCTACCTGCCTAAATGCCTGCCTGCCTAATTTCCTGCCTAATTGCCTGCCTAATTGCCTGTTTAATAACTGCCTAATTGCAAGGCATAATAAACTGCCTAATTAACTGTCTTATAGCCTTCCTAATTGCCTGTCTAAGTAACTTCCTGCCAAATTGCTTGCCAAATTGTTTGCCTAATTAACTGCCTAATTGCCTGCTTAATTGCCTGCCTAATTGCCTGCCTAATTAGCTGCGTAATTGCTTGCTTAACTATTTGCCTTATTGCCTGCCTAATTGCCTACCTAATCATCTGTCTTATTGCCTAAATGCCTGCTTAATTGCCTTCCTAATTGCCTGCCTTATTTACTGCCTAATTGCCTGCTGAATTAACTGCTAAATTGCCTGCCTAATTGCCTGCTTAATTGCCTGCCTATTTGCTTGCCTAATTGCCTGCTTAATTCTCTGCCTTATTGCCTGACTAATTGCCTGCCTAATTGCTGCCTAATTAACTGCCTAATTGCCTGCCTAATTAACTGCCTAAATTCCTACCTACTTGCCTGCCTAATTATCTGCATGATTGCTTGCCTAATTAACTGCCTTATTGCCATCCTAATTGCCTGCCTAATCATCTGTCTTATTGCCTGCCTAATTAACTGCTTAATTCTTTGCTTAATTGTCTGCCTATTTAACTGCCTATTTGCCTGCCTAATTGCCTGCCTAATTGCCTGCCTAATTGCCTGCCTAATTACTGCCTAATTGCCTGCCTTATTAACTGACTAATTTCCTGCCTAATTGCCTGCCTAATTGCCTGTCTAATTTATAGCCTTATTGCCTGCCTAAATGCCTGATTAATTGCCTACCTAATTGCCTGCCTAATTGCCTACCTGCCTAATTGCCTGCTTAAATGCCTGCTTAATTGCCTGCCTAATTGCCTACCTGCCTAATTGCCTGCCTACCTAATTGCATGCCTGCCTAATTGCCTGCATGCCTAATTGCATGCCTGCCTTATTACCTGCCTAATTTACTGCCTAATTGCCTGCCTAATTGCCCGCCTAATTAACTGCCTAATTGCCTACCATATTGCCTGTATAATTGCCTGCCTAATTGTATGCCTGCCTATTTGTTTTCCTTAAATGCCTGCCTACAAGCCTGCCTAATTGCCTGCCAAATTAACTGCATAATTGCTGCCTAATTGCCTGCCTAATTGCTGTTTAATTGCTTGCTTAATTGCCTACCTAATCAACTGCCTAATTGCCTGCCTAATTGCCTGCCTAATCGCCTGCTTAATTGCTTGCCTTATTGCCTGCCTAATAACCTGCCTAATTGCTTGCCTGCGTAATTAACTGCTTAATTGCCTGCCTAATTACCTGCCTGCCTAATTGCCTGCCTGCCTAATTGCCTGCCAGCCTTATTGCCTGCCTGCTTAATTTCTTGCCTATTTTCCTGCCTAATTGCCTGCCTTATTAACTGCATAATTGCCTGCCTAATTGCCTGCCTAATTGCCTGCCTAATTGTCTGCTTAAATGCCTGCCTAATTGCCTGCCTATTTGTCTGCCTAATTGCTTGCCTAATCACCTACCTAATTGCGTGCCTAATTACCTGTTTACTTGCCTGCCTAATTAACTGCCTAATTGCCTGCCTAATTAACTGACTAATATCCTGCCTAATTGCCTGCCTAATTACCTGCCAAATTGCCTGCTTGCCTAATGAATTGCTTATTGCCTGCCTAATTGCCTGCCTGCCTAATTACCTGCTTAATAGCCTGCCTAATTAGGGGCCTAATTGCCTGCCTAATTATCTGCCTAATTGCCTGCCTAATTAACTACCTAAATACCTGAATTATTGCCTGCCTAGTTGCTTGCCTAATTAACTACCTTATTGCCTGCCTAAATGCCTGCTCTATTGACTGCTTAATAAACTGCCTAATTGCCACATTATTACCTGCCTAAATAACTGCATAATTACCTGCCAAATTAACTGCCTAATTTCCTGCCTTATTAACTGTCTAATTGCCTGCCTAATTGCCTGCCTAATTAACTGCCTTATTGCCTGCTTAATTAACTGCCTAATTAACTGCATTACTGCCTGCCTAAATGCTTGCCTGCCTAATTGCCTACCTAATTGCCTGCCTTCCTGCCTAATTAACTGCCTAATTGCCTGCCTAATTGCTTGTCTAATTGTCTGCCGAATTACCTGCATAATGCCTGCCTAATTGCCTCCCTAATTAACTGCCTAATTGCCTGCCTAATTATCTGCCTAATTCCTACCTAATTAACAGCCTTACTCCCTGCCTAATTGCTTGCCTGCCTTCCTGCCTAATTGCCTGCCTTCCTGCCTTATTGCCTGCCTTATTTCCTGCCTAATTGCCTGCTTAATTGCTTGCCTAATTAACTGTCTAATTGCCTGCCTAATTAACTGCCTAATTGCGTGCCTAATTAAATGCCTAATTAACTGCCTTACTGCCTGCCTAATTGCTTGCCTGCCTAATTGCCTACCTAATTGCCTATCTATTTGCCTGCCTTCCTGCCTAATTGCCTGCCTATTTGACTTCATAATTGCCTGCCTTATTAACTGCCTAATTGCCTGCTTAATTAACTGCCTAATTGCCTGCCTTATTGCATGCCTAATAAACTGCCTAATTGCCTGCCTTATTAACTGCTTTACTAACTGCCTAATTGGCTGCCTTATAGCCTGCATAATTGCCTGCCTAATTACCTGCCAAATTGCCTGCCTGCCTAATTAACTGCTTAAAATATTGCCTTATTGCCTAAATAATTGCCTGCTCAATTAACTGCCTATTACCAGCCTAATTGCCTGCATAATTGCCTGACTAATTAACTTCCTTTAGCCTGTCTAATTGCCTGCTTAATTGCCTGCCTAAATAATTGCCTAATTGCCTGCCTAACTATCTGCCTATTTGCCTGCCTAATTAACTGCCTAATTTACTGCCTACTTGCCTGACTAATTATCTGCATAATTGCTTGCCTAATTAACTGCCTTATTGCCTGCCTAATTGCCTGCCTAATCATCTGTCTTATTGCCTGCCTAATTAACTGCTTAATTCTTTGCTTAATTGCCTGCCTATTTAACTGCCTAATACTGCCTAATTAACTGACTAATTGCCTGCCTCATCGCCTGCCTAATTGCCTGCCTAATTAACTACCTAATTACCTGCTTTATTGCCTGCCTAATTGTCTGCTCACTATTTGCCTGCCTAATTGCCTGCCTAATTGCCTGCCTAATTGTCTGCTCACTCTTTGCCTGCCTAATTGCCTCCCTTTTTACCTGCCTAATTGCCTGCCTAATTGCTCTTTCTAATTGCCTGCCTAATTGCCTGCCTAATTACTGCCTAATTGCCTGCCTTATAAACTGACTAATTGCCTGCCTAATTGCCTGCCTAATTGCCTGTCTAATTAATAGCATTATTGCCTGCCTAAATGCCTGATTAATTGCCTACCTAATTGCCTGCCTAATTGCCTACCTGCCTAATTGCCTGCTTAGTTGCCTGCTTAATTGCCTGATTAATTGCCTGCCTAATTGCCTACCTGCCTAATTGCCTGCCTACCTAATTGCATGCCTGCCTAATTGCCTGCATGCCTAATTGCATGCCTGCCTAATTACCTGCCTAATTTACTGCCTAATTGCCTGCCTAATTGCCCGCCTAATTAACTGCCTAATTGCCTACCATATTGCCTGTCTAATTGCCTGCCTAATTGTATGCCTGCCTATTTGTTTTCCTTAAATGCCTGCCTACAAGCCTGCCTAATTGCCTGCCAAATTAACTGCCTAATTGCTGCCTAATTGCCTGCCTAATTGCTGTTTAATTGCTTGCTTAATTGCCTACCTAATCAACTGCCTAATTACCTGCCTAATTGCCTGCCTAATTGCCTGCTTAATTGCTTGCCTTATTGCCTGCCTAATAACCTGCCAAATTGCTTGCCTGCGTAATTAACTGCTTAATTGCCTGCCTAATTACCTGCCTGCCTAATTGCCTGCCTGCCTAATTGCCTGCCAGCCTAATTGCCTGCCTGCTTAATTTCCTGCCTATTTTCCGGCCTAATTGCCTGCCTTATTAACTGCATAATTGCCTGCCTAATTGCCTGCCTAATTGCCTGCCTAATTGTCTGCTTAAATGCCTGCCTAATTGCCTGCCTAATTGTCTGCCTAATTGCTTGCCTAATAACCTACCTAATTGCGTGCCTAATTGCCTGCCTAATTAACTGCCTAATTGCCTGCCTATTTGCCTGCCTTACTGCCTGCCTAATTGCTTACCTGCCTAATTGCCTACCTAATTGCCTACCTAATTGCCTGCCTTCCTGCCTAATTGCCTGCCTATTTGACTTCATAATTGCCTGCCTTATTAACTGCCTAATTGCCTGCTTAGTTAACTGCCTAATTGCCTGCCTTATTGCCTGCCTCATTAACTGCCTAATTGCCTGCCTTATTAACTGCTTTATAAACTGCCTAATTGCCTGCCTTATAGCCTGCCTAATTGCCTGCCTAATTACCTGCCAAATTGCCTGCCTACCTAATAAACTGCTAATTGCATTCCTAATTGCCTGCCTGCTTAATTGCTTCCCTAATTAACTGATTAATTGCCTGCTTAATTAACTGCCTAATTGCCTGCGTAATTTCCTGCCTAATTACCTGCCTATTTTCCTGCCTAATAAACTGCCTAAATGCCTGCCAAATAGCCTGCCTAATTTCCTGCCTAATTGCATGCCTAATTACCTGCCTAATTGCCTGCCTTATTGTCTGCCTAATTGTCTGCCTGACAAATTGCCTGCCTAATTGCCAGTCTAATTTCCTGCCTAATTATCTGCCTAATTAAATTCCTAATTGCCTGCCTAATTGGCTGTCTTATTGCCTGCCTATTTGCCTGCCTTATTGCCTGCTTAATTAACTGCCTAATTGCCTGCCTAATTGCCTGCCTAATAAGCTGCATAATTGCTTGCCTAATTAACTGCCTTATTGCCTGCCGAATTGCCTGCCTAATCATCTGTCTTATCGCCTGCCTAATTAACTGCGTAATTCCCTGCTTAATTGCCTGCCTATTTAACACCCTAATTGCGTGCTTAATTAACTGACTAATTGCCTGTCTTATTGCCTGACTAATTGCCTGCCTAATTAACTGACTAATTGCCTGCCTTATTGCCTGCCTAATTGTCTGCTCACTATTTGCCTGCCTATTTGCCTGCCTAATTGCCTGCCTAATTGTCTGCTCACTATTTGCCTGCCAAATTGCCTGTCTAATTACCTGCCTAATTGCCTGCCTAATTGCCTGCATAATTGCCAGCCTAATTAATTGCATAATTGCCTGCCTAATTATCTGATTAATTGCCTGCTTAATTATCTGCCTAATTGCCTGCCTAATTGCTCGCCTGCCTAATTGACTTCATAATTGCCTGCCTTTTAAACTGCCTAATAGACTTCCTAATTAACTGCCTAATTGCCTGCCTTATTAACTGACTAATTGCCTGCCTAATTGCCTGCCTAATTGCCTGTCTAATTAATAGCCTTATTGCCTGCCTAATTGCCTGCTTAATTCTACCTAATTGCCTGCCTAATTGCCTACCTGCCTAATTGCCTGCCTGCCTAATTGCCTGCCTGCCTAATTGTCTGCATGCCTAATTGCATGCCTGCCTAATTACCTGCCTAATTTACTTTTTAATTGCCTGCCTAATTGCCCACCTAATTAACTGCCTATTTGCCTACCTAATTGCCTGCCTAATTGCCAGTTTAATTGTATGCCTGCCTATTTGTTTGCCTAAATGCCTGCCTAAAAGCCTGCGTAATTGCCTGCCTAATTAACTGCCTAATTGCCTGCCTAATTGCTGCCTAATTGCTTGCCTAATTGCCTGCCTAATCAACTGCCTAATTGCCTGCCTAAATGCCTGCCTAAAAGCCTGCTTAATTGCATGCCTAATTAACTGCCTTATTGCCTGCCTAATTGCCTGCTTAATTAACTGCCTAATTGCCTGCCTAATTAACTGCCTAATTGCCTAATTAACTGCCTAATTGCTTGCTTTATTGCTTGTCTAATTGCAGCCTAATTGCCTGCCTAATTCTCTGCCTTACTGCCTGCCTAATTGCCTGCCTGCCTAAATGCCTGCATAATTGCCTGCCTTATTTCCTGCTCAATTGCCTGCCTAATTAACTGCCTAATTGCCTGCCTAATAAACTGCCTAATTGCCTGCCTAATTACCTGCCTAACTGCCCGCCTATTTGCCTGCCTGATTGCCTGCCTAATTGCCTGCCACTTAACTGCATAATTCCTGCCTAATTGCCTACCTGCCTAATTGCCTGCCTGCCTAATTGCCTGTTTAATTAACTGCCTAATTGCAAGGCCTATTAAACTGCCAAAATAACTGCCTTATAGCCTTCCTAATTGCCTGCCTGCCTAATTAACTTCCTGCCTAATTGCTTTCCTTATTGCTTGCCTAATTAACTGCCTAATTGCCTTCTTAATTGCCTGCCTAATTGCCTGCCTAATTAACTGCCTAATTAACTGCCTTACTGCATGCCTAATTGCCTGCCAGCTTATTGCCTGCCAGCCTAATTGCCTGCCTGACTAATTTCCTGCCTAATTTAGTGCCTTATTGCCTGCCGAATTTTTTGCCTAATTGCCTGCCTAATTGCCTGCCTAATTGCCTGCCTAATTGCCTGCCTAATTAACTGCCTAAAAGCCTGCTTAAATGCCTGCATAATTGACTGCCAAATTGTCTGCCTAATTGCTTTCCTAATTAACTACCTAATTGCATGCCTAATTACCTGCCTACTTGCTGCCTAATTGACTGCCTATTTTCCTGCCTAATTAACTGCCTAATTGCCTGCCTTATTGCCTGCCTAATTGCCTGCCTAATTGCCTGCCTAAATACCTGCAAAATTTCCTGCTTGCCTAATTTACTGGATAATTGCCTGCCTTATTGCCTGCCTGCCTAATTACCTGCTTAAAAACATGTCTAATTACATGCTTAATAGCCTGCCTAATTAGGGGCCTAATTAACTGCCTAATTGCCTGCCTAAAAAACTGACTAATTGCCTGCCTAATTGCTTGCCTGCCTAATTGCTTGCCTAATGAACTACCTAATTGCCTGCTTAATCAATTGCCTAATTGCCTGCCTAATAAACTGGCTAATTGCCTGCCTAATTAACTGCCTAATTTCCTGCCTAATTGCCTGCTTAATTGCCTGCCTAATTAACTGCCTTATTGCCTGCCTAATTGCTTGCCTAATTAAATGCCTAATTGCCTGCCTAATTGCCTGCCTTACTGCCTGCCCAATTGCTTGCCTAATTGTCTGCCTAATTACCTGCCGAATTGTCTGCCTACCTAATAAACTGCTTAATTGCATTCCTAATTGCCTGCTTGCCTAATTGCTTTTCTAATTAACTGCCTAATTGCCTGCTTAATTAACTGCCTAATTGCCTGACTAATGGCCTGCCTAATTAACTGACTATTTGCCTGCCTAATAAACTCCCTAATTGCCTGCCTAATTGCCTGCCTAATTGCCTGCCTAATTAATAGCCTTATTGCCTGCCTAATTGCCTGCTTAATTCTACCTAATTGCCTGCCTAATTGCCTACCTGCCTAATTGCCTGCCTGCCTAATTGCCTGCCTGCCTAATTGTCTGCATGCCTAATTGCATGCCTACCTAATTACCTGCCTAATTTACTTTTTAATTGCCTGCCTAATTGCCCACCTAATTAACTGCCTATTTGCCTACCTAATTGCCTGCCTAATTGCCAGTTTAATTGTATGCCTGCCTATTTGTTTGCCTAAATGCCTGCCTAAAAGCCTGCGTAATTGCCTGCCTAATTAACTGCCTAATTGCCTGCCTAATTGCTGCCTAATTGCTTGCCTAATTGCCTGCCTAATCAACTGCCTAATTGCCTGCCTAAATGCCTGCCTAAAAGCCTGCTTAATTGCATGCCTAATTAACTGCCTTATTGCCTGCCTAATTGCCTGCTTAATTAACTGCCTAATTGCCTGCCTAATTAACTGCCTAATTGCCTAATTATTAACTGCCTAATTGCCTGACTATTTGCCTGACTAATTCCTTGCCTAATTAACTGCCTAATTGCTTGCTTTATTGCTTGTCTAATTGCAGCCTAATTGCCTGCCTAATTCTCTGCCTTACTGCCTGCCTAATTGCCTGCCTGCCTAAATGCCTGCATAATTGCCTGCCTTATTTCCTGCTCAATTGCCTGCCTAATTAACTGCCTAATTGCCTGCCTAATAAACTGCCTAATTGCCTGCCTAATTACCTGCCTAACTGCCCGCCTATTTGCCTGCCTGATTGCCTGCCTAATTGCCTGCCACTTAACTGCATAATTCCTGCCTAATTGCCTACCTGCCTAATTGCCTGCCTGCCTAATTGCCTGTTTAATTAACTGCCTAATTGCAAGGCCTATTAAACTGCCTAAATAACTGCCTTATAGCCTTCCTAATTGCCTGCCTGCCTAATTAACTTCCTGCCTAATTGCTTTCCTTATTGCTTGCCTAATTAACTGCCTAATTGCCTTCTTAATTGCCTGCCTAATTGCCTGCCTAATTAACTGCCTAATTAACTGCCTTACTGCATGCCTAATTGCCTGGCAGCTTATTGCCTGCCAGCCTAATTGCCTGCCTGACTAATTTCCTGCCTAATTTAGTGCCTTATTGCCTGCCGAATTTTTTGCCTAATTGCCTGCCTAATTGCCTGCCTAATTGCCTGCCTAATTGCCTGCCTAATTGCCTGCCTAATTAACTGCCTAAAAGCCTGCTTAAATGCCTGCATAATTGACTGCCAAATTGTCTGCCTAATTGCTTTCCTAATTAACTACCTAATTGCATGCCTAATTACCTGCCTACTTGCTGCCTAATTGACTGCCTATTTTCCTGCCTAATTAACTGCCTAATTGCCTGCCTTATTGCCTGCCTAATTGCCTGCCTAATTGCCTGCCTAAATACCTGCAAAATTTCCTGCTTGCCTAATTTACTGGATAATTGCCTGCCTTATTGCCTGCCTGCCTAATTACCTGCTTAAAAACATGTCTAATTACATGCTTAATAGCCTGCCTAATTAGGGGCCTAATTAACTGCCTAATTGCCTGCCTAAAAAACTGACTAATTGCCTGCCTAATTGCTTGCCTGCCTAATTGCTTGCCTAATGAACTACCTAATTGCCTGCTTAATCAATTGCCTAATTGCCTGCCTAATAAACTGGCTAATTGCCTGCCTAATTAACTGCCTAATTTCCTGCCTAATTGCCTGCTTAATTACCTGCCTAATTAACTGCCTTATTGCCTGCCTAATTGCTTGCCTAATTAAATGCCTAATTGCCTGCCTAATTGCCTGCCTTACTGCCTGCCCAATTGCTTGCCTAATTGTCTGCCTAATTACCTGCCGAATTGTCTGCCTACCTAATAAACTGCTTAATTGCATTCCTAATTGCCTGCTTGCCTAATTGCTTTTCTAATTAACTGCCTAATTGCCTGCTTAATTAACTGCCTAATTGCCTGACTAATGGCCTGCCTAATTAACTGACTATTTGCCTGCCTAATAAACTCCCTAATTGCCTGCCTAATTGCCTGCCTAATTGCCTGCCTAATTGCCTGCCTTATTGCCTGCCTGCCATAAATGCCTGCTTAATTGCCTTCCCTAATTGCCTGCCTTATTAAATGCCTGATTGCCTGCTTAATTAACTGCTAAATTGCCTGCTTATTGCCTGCTTATTTGCCTGCTTATTTGCTGGCCTAATTGCCTGCCTAATTAACTGCCTAATTGCTTGCTTTTTTGCTTGTCTAATTGCCAGCCTAATTGCCTGCCTAATTCTCTGCCTTATTGCCTGCCTAATTGCCTGCCTAATTGCCTGCCTAATTAACTGCCTAATTGCCTGCCTAATTAACTGCCTAATTTCCTGCCTACTTGCCTGCCTAATTAACTGACTAATTGCCTGCCTCATCGCCTGCCTAACTGCCTGCCTAATTAACTGCCTAATTACCTGCCTTATTGCCTGCCTAATTGTCTGCTCACTATTTGCCTGCCTAATTGCCTGTCTAATTGCCTGCCTAATTGTCTGCTCACTCTTTGCCTGCCTAATTGCCTCCCTAATTACCTGCCTAATTCCCTGCCTAATTGCCTGCCTAATTGCCTGCCTAATTGCCTGCCTAATAACTGCCTAATTGCCTGCCTTATTAACTGACTAATTGCCTGCCTAATTGCATGTCTAAAAATAGCCTTATTGCCTGCCTAAATGCCTGATTAATTGCCTACCTAATTGCCTGCCTAATTGCCTTCCTGCCTAATTGCCTGCTTAATTGCTTGCTTAATTGCCTGATTAATTGTTTGCCTAATTGCCTACCTGCCTTATTGCCTGCCTACCTAATTGCATGCCTGCCTAATTGCCTGCATGCCTAATTGCATGCCTTCCTAATTACCTGCCTAATTCCCTGCCTAATTGCCTGCCTAATTGCCTGCCTAATTGCCTGCATAATAAGCTGCATAATTGCTTGCCTAATTAACTGCCTAATTGCCTGCCTAATTATCTGCCTAATTGCCTACCTAATTAACTGCCTTACTGCCTGCCTTATTGCTTGCCTGCCTAATTGCCTACCTAATTGCCTACCTAATTGCCTGCCTTCCTGCCTAATTGCCTGCCTTACTGCCTGCGTAATTGCCTGCCTAATTGTCTGCCTAATCAACTGCCTTATTGCCTGCCTAATTATTTGCCTAATTGCATGCATAATTAACTGCCTTACTGCCTATCTAATTGCTTGCCTTCCTAATTACCTACCTATTTGCCTAGCTTCCTGCATAATTGCCTGCCTAATTGACTTCATTATTGCCTGCCTTATTAACTGCCTAATTACCTGCCTAATTAACTGCTTAATGCCTGCCTTATTGCCAGCCTAATTGCCTGCTTAATTGCCTGCCTAATTGCCTGCCAAATTGCCTGCCTA